>NC_056744.1:504289854-504302354 GCF_019279795.1 Protopterus annectens
AGTTCAGTTCTTGTAACAACACTAATGTTACTGCTGGAATGTTCATTGTAACAAACACATTTAATGTTTTTAAACTGCTGGATCAATGAGTGACTTTCTTAAAGTATATGAGAGCTTGTATACCATTACGGAATCCAGTGGCGGCTGGTGACTTCAAATCAAATGGGGGCTGCAGGAGACAGCTGAATGGGTGGGGTCAATGGGAAGGGGTGCGGCCAGCTAGAAAGGGGAGGAGCTATGCTCAAAACCACAAAAACTAAATATACTGCCCTGGGTGCCAAACCGTCATTATGAGAGTCCAATCAAGACAAAATGAAGTGTAGAAGAATAAAAATATCTCAATGCATCGGCTGCATGACAGCTTAATATCTAGATGGAAACAAAAAAGGTTATGAGGCATGAAAAAATAAAATACTTTTTTTTAAATACATTAATGGAATGCCAGTCAAAATCAAGTATAAGAAAAACAAGCAGCACTCAACTCAAACCACTTCTTGCACTGCAGTTCTAATTATAATTTATGTTCAGCTTTATTAAAGTACCAAGTAACATGCTGAAAGTAGAAATATCTGATGCCCCCACTTGTAAAAATGTTCCTTATCCAAAAAAAAGACCTGCTGCCTGACATCTACTTGTTTCATGGGGAAAACATGATCAAAGTAAAAAAAACTGAAAAGCAAACAAGAAATAAGCTCAAGATACATTGCTTAAAAGGATTACTGTACAGGTTATGGACCACACTAAAAGGATTACTGTACAAGTTATGGACCACACGATTGGCATTCTGTTTACGGGTAAAGCCTGCAGAGATGACTGGAAGTCTCCAAGTGTAATGAGACTCTTAAAATAATGTAATCCTGTCCTTTATTACAAATACTGGCATATGCATTTCAATAACTAGATAATGTATAAGCCTTGGGTAAGTATTCTCTACATGGCAACAGAAAAGCTTTCAATGTTGGCAATTCTTTAACAGTATGCTTATTAAAGCTTACTTGCATCTTGCAATCTCAGCCAAGCTTACCTAATGGTCATTAAAGTGTTGCTACTTAAACACAGAGCAACAGGCACTTTGAGTAACAAGCATAAATCAACAGTACAAAAAATATGACAGAAACTAGACCATTCTGTAAAAATCAAGGACAGATGAAAAGCCACTCTAGTACTTGTGTCTACCTTGGATGGGGGGGAATACTCTGCACATTTACACTGCATAACTACTCCTTGCCTTGCTTCGACACATCCAGAGTCACTACATGGGGGAGTGGGGTGCAACAAGTATGTCACAGTTTGAAATGTCTCTGGCTGACTTGTGATGGCCCTGACACATTTGTCATACCTCTCAACCTCAGAGCAAGAAATCTGGACAGAGCCATACAAAGAAATGGGACAAAGGCCCAAAAATAAGGACAATTTTTAAAATATTGCTCTTATAAACTTAGAAAGATAATAGAGGTCTTGCATTAGTATGAATTTTCTGAATGGTATGAAATTTGAAACTCAAATGTCTGTCATTATTTTCTAACTTCAGTCTTTAATGATTTGTCACTAATTTGCCAAAAAAACACAATTTTATGAAAAATGGACCAAAAATGTGATGTAAAAATATAAAATAGCAACACAATACAGCTGGGAACCTGTCAAAGAAGGGATACTTTAATATTAGTACTGCTAACTTGAGCAGCTGACAAAATAAAATAATCTACACACATTTCTGAAATAAAAGTAATCTAACTGATTATTACAGTTATTTCTTAATTATAAACCCTCCATGTTTTTTTCCAAAATTGCTATTTTGTGGAGGGATCATTAGGGGAAGAGCAACATTTTGAGCCAAAATCAGGGACAGTTGAGAGGGTTGGCTATGCCTAATTCTATAAAGCAATTTATTTGCATGTACCTCTCAACCTGTTAATGCAATAAATCTGGACAAGGCCAAATATATTGGGGGAACATATAAACAGTACTAAAAATTGCTCTTGTATAAACTGAGACAGTTAATAGAACAGGTCTTACTTTAGCATGCATTTTTCTGAAGGTTATGAAGTCTGGAACTCAAAGTGTCATTATTTAGTGACTTAATTCCTAAATGATTTGCCAGAAAACCACAAATTTTATGAGGAACAAACCAAAAATAAGAAGCAAAAAATTTATTCATTCTTTGAAAATCTGGACAGTTGGGAGGTATGGTTCAGCTGGGGCTGCCTAAGTTTGCCACCCTTCCCCCTCACAAAACCATGGTCAAATGGAGCCACCCCCTGCAGCCATTCCAATGATCCATTACTTGGCTATTTCACTCCATTTACCATAAACACTAATGTGCATACTGATTTACTTCTATGATGATTTGAACTTCATTTGAAAGTTTTATTTTGCATTTTACAGCACAAACACTAAGACATCTGCTAAACAAACTTGGCATTAAAACTTTTCTGCCATTGAAACTCGCATTCATTGAAACAACATTGAAACCCACATTCAAAGAAAATACATTTTACCCGTGGCAGATAAAGATTAATTCTGGGCTGTTTTCAAATCATAGGCCCCTTGCATATGAAACATACATGTGCTCTTTGATACACCTTCCTATTGCTTTGAACATTTTTCCAGTAAACAATGAAACAAAACGCATGCACCAATGACAAAATTGCCCAATTCAGAACATTTCCATCATAAAAGTCTACTCAAACTTCTACAGTCCACTATTATCAGTAAATATGCACAATTCTACAGTCCACCATTATCAGTAAATATGCACAATCTCTGAAGTAGTAAAAAGTCATCTAAATAATTCCACGTTAAATAAATCTGTAATGAAGAGGTTGCTGCTAGCAATCACCTTTATATTTCATGGTTTCATCGAAAAATAAGGTGTCTGATGCCCCTGAGGAATAAATTGCCTAAATGACATTAAAAATAAGCTAGTAATATTGCAATAGGAAATGGATGGCAAACTGATAACAGGCTCATAGTTAGTATCTTAACTTTCAGTACGGCAGCATTCACCTTATGGGAGTAGAACCAACAACCTTCTGCATCAAAAGCAAGTACACAACCTGTTGTGCTATTAGCAATGCGAGCTGACTTAGCATAATCAGCACTAAACTTCTCTTCCCCTGCAGCTCTCAGCTCCTTGTAAAATCTACTCAATACTCAACTGCATCTCAACTTTGCAGCACAAGAAATCTGGAAAAAGCCAAATTTATTGGGGTGGGTCAAAGGGCAAAAACCAGGGACACATTAAACATTGCTTGTATAATCTTGGAAAGCTGCTAGAATAAAATGCTGTGTTACCACCATACATTTTACTGCCAAGGTCCCTGTGCAAAAGAGTCAGAACAACATTACCACTATGCCAAATCACCTGCTTTGTGAAAGAAAAATGCTGTGTTACCACCATACATTTTACTGCCAAGGTCCCTGTGCAAAACAGTCAGAGCAACATACCACTACACCAAATCAGCTGCTTTGTGAAAGAGAGGAAGACTGAAACTTAAATGGCTATCATTTAATGAATTCAGTTCTCACCATAGCTGTCAACCTCTTAGCACAAAACACCTGGACAAACCCAGTAATGAGGGAATACAGCCCTCAAACATATTCAGTGAATTCAGTTCTTGCCATAGCTGTCAACCTTAGCACAAAAGAACCTGGACAAAGCCAATAACAGGGTAATACAGTCCCAAAAATAAGGACAAATTTCAAGTAGTCATCTTATAAACTTAGAAAATTGCTATAATAAAAGGTTGTGTTACTATATATTTATTGCTAGAATAAAAAGTTGTTTTACTATGTATTTTATGAAGAATATGAAGTCTGAAATTCAAATGCCTGTCAATTTTACTTCTGACGGAACAAAAACAATTTTCAGCAGAGGCCCAGGGATAAATACTGTAGACACATGTCTTTGTAAAATGGCAGGACACCAGAGCAAATCCACACAAACACAGGGATAAGATGCAGACTCCACACAGAAGGCACCCCAGCCCAGAATCAAGCCAGAAAACCTATCGCTGTGAGGGAACAATACTGCCACTGCACCATCAAATATGTAAGGAATTAAACATTCAGAAACCTGAAGTCTGAAATTCAAATGCCTGTCAATTTTATTTAACATTTGTTAGTCAGGACAGTCTGACTTGGAACAAAAAAACAATTTTCAGCAGAAGCCCAGGAAGAAATAATGCAGACATGTCTTTGTAACATGGGAGGACACAAAAGCAAATCCATACAAACACAGGGAGAAGATACAGACCCCACAAAGATGGCACCCCAGCCAAGAATCAAACCTGAGAACCTGCAGCTGTGAGGCAACAATGCTACCACTGCACCATCAAATATCAAGCATTGCAACATTTACAAACCACAGATATTATGAGGAACAGATCAGATCAAATATGAGGCAAAAATCTGCAATTTTTTTTACAAATGGTGGTGGGTAGGGAATTCAGGTCTTTAACACCTGCATACAAGGTACAGGGTTCAAGCCTGAGGTATTCCCTACCACACCACCATGAGTCTAACCACCAGTATATTGCACATGAGGTATTTTTCACACACACACACACACATACCTTGTAGCAAATCCCTGTCCACACACTTACCTGTAGTAGATCTTTCCCTGTAGCAAACCACCATGAATCCCTATCCGAGTAAGCTACGAAAACCCACGCAAATCCACACCAGACCCTGCCCATCGTGAGATCTTCCCCTGACGAGACTGCAGCAAACTCCAGACTGCTGACGTTGCAGTCCGACCCCGACGTGAGTTCCAGGACAGTCTATGCAGTTTAAAACTGCATAGACTTCTGGGAGCTCCGTTCTTCATGTTTCCCAGTCAGGACTGCTGCTGAGACAATCTGCGCATGCTCCAGACTGTCTCAGCAACAGTCCGGACTAGTGCGCGAAGGTCTGTGATTTTTTTTTTTTTTTTTTATTTCTTTATTTTTTCTTTATTTCACAGTTGAGGGGGCTGCAGTCTGGCAGTCCAATAGCACGGGCCGCTCCTGATGGAATCTCACCGTGATAACTAGAACTGGATTTAAAATGTTCTCTAAAGAATAGGCAGTAGTAAGCATTTCTGTGTTAGTAGGCATGTTTCAAACTGTAGTAATAAAGCAGTAGTGTTTGCCTGTTTTTATTAACTTTGTATGAAATGTAGCATCCTGAGGACATACTTCTGCTGATATTTGTAGTCAGAGTTCCTCAAGGCTTGGTGCAGGGGCTGCTCCTTTTTGGCATTTACTTCTTTGAAGTCAATGCCAATGTTAAGGGCCTGTGGATGACCAAATTTGCAGACAGTTACAAACTAGGTGCAGTCATAGAATCCTCCAATGATGCAAATACCCTCAAAGAAGGGCTGACACAGATTAATAACTGGTGTAAGAGCCATGGTCTAAAACTCAGTGACAAGAAATGCATAATACTTCCTTTGGGAAGATGACTATCCTTATAAACCACTACATTAATGATACACCAATAAGAATAGACTCAGCAGTCAGAGATTTGGGAATGCATGTAGTTGGTAAGCTGACCTTTGACCATCATGTGTCTGTGGTAGTAAGGAGATCATTCTGTCTTGCACAACTTATAAACAAGGGTATAGCATCTAGGTTCAAGGATGTCACTGTTCCACTGTATTCTGCCTTTATTAGACTAATAATTGAGTACAATGCCCTCTTTGGTATGTACTTGACTGGGCATATACAACAACTGTATCATCCACAGAGGTTCCTCTCAAAAAGAATACATGGCCTAAGCAATCTGTCCTCCACAGGTCACCTCAGAGCACAGTCCCTGTACTCAGTCTCCTACTGATTGCTGAGAGGTGATCTATGTCTCACCTTCAGATCATCCTCTGATCCCATTCTGATGGACTTGTTGCACATCTGCAAAATAAATAGCATCAGAATTGCCTGTTCAAGGGATTACTCCTTCTCTGGAAGCATCCAAGTGAAGCAGAATTCTTCCTTAGCCCAGTTTGGGTGTAACTTGGACCAGTGGATGAGAAATCAGAAATGTATCCCTTATCTGGAACCTATGTCTCTCATAGACAGAGGCAACTTGCAAATGCTTGACCACCCATGCCCATGCCTACATATACCCTTTAAAATAACCCTAGGGTATCAAAACTTGTCAGATCCATATGGGAAGCATGGCTAGGCTTAAAAAGTTCCACTGGAATCATTAGCCTATCAATCACCTATGCACCTATAAATGTTATTCATTTCTATTAATAACTCTGGACTAACTAATGAGCTACATATTATTACTTTTTTAGCTGGGTTGTTTAGCTATCTCCCACATTATATTAAACCATATTACAAGCCTGTCTGTGTATGTGGTGTTCTTAAGCAATAACCCACATCTGGGTGTGGGTAATGCTAGATTTACCCACGGTCAGTGTGGTTTGGTCACGAGGGTGAAGCCCGAGTAGCCAAACAAAGACAACCATGGGTAAATCAAGCATTACCCATATCCAGACATGGGTTATTGCTATTATACAATGACATTATTTAAGAAATAAAATACTTACTTTTCTTAAATAATGCCTTTGTATAATACCTGCGTGGTGCCCTTCCACAGTTTTCTGCTATCCAGGGGCTTTTTCTGATGTACTGCGTACGTGTATGCTTACACAATACATCAGAGCTGTGTAGAGGAAGCAACAGAGAAAGAAAGATCTCTGTTGTTTTTTTAAAGCTGTTTCGTTATGTTAAACAACTTTAACATAGCGAGATATCTTTAAAAAAAGCAATGAAGAAAGGAAGATCTCCGTTACTTTTTTATTATTAAGATATCTCGCTTTGTTAAATGTATAACATAGCGAAATTACAGCAATGGAGATCTTCCATTCTCCATTGCTACCTAATACAAACAAAAAAAATCAAGACTTATACTAATGGAAAAAGTCCGGGCAACCGGACCTTTTTCCATTAGTATATGCCAGGTTTACAACTGGCATGCTGGTTGGGCTGGCCAATCAGCGTGCACGTTTTGGAATACTAATCGGCAGTCACTGTATAATTTCAGTTTTACATGGGAGAGTTATGCTGACATTGAGGGTAGCCATACAGTTTGATTTGTATAAACTCTAACTAATATTTATTTATTTTTACAGGGGGCATGGCATTGTTCAAAGAGCTACGGTCTTGTTGGAGTCAGTTAGCATCTGAGAAAGCGGCCTTAATTGGAGAGGTCACTTTTTAAGATCAGCAACAGCCAGAAGGTTGTCCCTCTAGTTGTATCAGGAAGAAGGGGTCATAGGAGTTATAGAGGCAGAAATCCAAGAAGGTGAGCCATCATCAAATAAACTAAATAAGGTAAGCTTAGTATATTCTGGTTAGATAGATAGGCATTGAACTGTCCAGGGCCAGCCAGTGAAGAATAATTTGAAAGCTAATTGTATGCTTTTTCTCAGGAAAATAAGTCTAAGCTATTTGTCTGTTTACAGGGTAAAAGCTGAACAATTTGCAATGTGTAGTGACTTTGGGGTTGGGTCTTTATGGCAATGAGATAACTGGCTCTCATTTGTTAGTTTCTTGCTAGATACTATCTTCATCCTTCCACCTAACTCAGTGTGGTGTGGATTTGGGGTCTCCAATGGATACCTCTTGGGAATACATTTCATGCATAGGGGAGGTTTGGGTATCACAACCACCTCTGTTGTAGACTACACCCTGAATCTTATAAAGAAAGTTTTCTGGTAGACTCTTTCACCTACAACTGGTCCCACCATGGTAATGGTAATCTTGCAGCAAGGCTGGGATAATGAAAGATCACACATCCAGAGATAGGAGACCCTATCATAGACTCTGAGGAGCTAACTCCTTTGGCCCTCTCCCCAGTAATTAGAGCTTAGCATTCCATCATCATAGAAAGTGCTGCCTGACATGATATGGGGTGACTAATTGTAACAATTCATGTTCTGTACTGGCAAAGAGGCTGTGGTAGAGAATTTTATTAACAAAGAGCCAGCAGCAGTGAAAATAGCTGTCTCATGTAATTCCAGAGAAGAAATAAGGGAATGCCGACATATTTCTTCTTCCCTTTTGAATCATCACTTAGTGTTGGTATTGGCAGTCCAGATAACAGGATTAACAGACTGGAGGTTTGAACCCAGTTTGTATATTGATATGATGCTATTTGCGATATATTGAATTTGCATAATCCCTGGCTGTCAATCCCGATATTTGAGATGTGTCTTTGGCCAATTCATAGAATGTTTAGCCACTACTGGGAATGCACATTGAGAACCAGTTTTACTGACCTGGCCATACCCATTAGCTGCTGTGTGGCGCACACCATCTCAGCCTTGCTGTTTAGCTGGTGACAGTGAACTCTTCAGAATACAGCAGTGCGTTACACTGATGACCATTTCTAGCACTGGGAGATGTCCTTTTGGGTTGAAGTAGAGCACTGACATGCCTAATGGCATGTTACAGGAATCTGCTATCCACTCCCCTGCTTGTGGTATGGAAGATCCCTTTACGATGAAAATCTTACCTGGGCTTAATCTGATGACACTTCTTTAGCTTTGAAATTATAATAAATTAGGGTTAATCATGCAGGAAGACAGTCAGAAAAATTTGATAGGCAATAAAGTCAGGTTAAGAGAGATGTTGGAAGCCTGGGAGGGCTTGATTACTATTTTTTATTTGCAGTGTCCCTGAATAAGTGATTCACAAGGTCAGTAATTTTACTAAAGGTGGGAGTCTTCAACCATTACTGGTTAAGAGTTTCAAGATCAAGCATATTGCCGGTAGACAAAATTGCTTAGCTGACAGCCTATTTTGACTGCAGGCTGGCATTAAAAAAAAATCACACTCCCTTGTTTGTGGTACAGGCAATGTATGGTGTCATACAAATACACTGGTCACACAGACCTTCATGTGTCTTGGTGTTTGTATTGAGCATGCTAACGGGACAAGAGTGAAAGGGGATGTGGCAACTTCTTACTGACCCTGGAGGCAGTGTGAATTAGGTGTCAAATCTGTCAGAATGGTAATGGTGCTTTTCCCACCCTGTCCTCTTATTTTTGCAGGGGTAGTCACAGTGCAGACTTCCCCCTCCTTTTATTCACTCTTCCTTTCCTGGCCAGTCTAACAGTGGGCATGTAGGGGTTAGCGAGCAGTAGTTTACTGTTCATTGGTGGAATTATCATCCCTGGAAAAGGAGGAACTCTGAGATATCACTTGGCTTAGTGGCTGGGCTAGCCAACTGGTGGTGCTGGTGGCTACAACCCCATCAAGTGGCTATATAGGTTACCAAGGACTCACATGCTAGTAATACTCTTGTATGCAATTATCTGTGGTCTGTTATATCATGCTGTGTCATGCTGGGGAAAAGGGCAATTCTGGGATGTCACTCAGCTTGGATGCTTGATAAGGCCAGCTTTTGGAACAGATGGTTACTCTACCAGAGTATATCCAGGCAACTGAAGTTTCCCATGTTAGTAACACTCTCATATGTAATCATTTATGGTGCTACTTAGATGGTACAAACATAGACAATGTGTGGTGTAATACAAATAAAGTTTTCTCATTAATCTTTGTGCATCTTGGTATTTGTTTTCAGCAGGCTCAGGGGCAATCTGCCTTCAGTCCAGCAAGTGTCCACCCATAAGCAGATGATTTAACAATGTCAACTTGCTACAGCATTTGGAATAAGTTACTTTGATTGAGAATAACTAGAAAGTTCCTAGATGTGAATGAACATTAGTGCAAGCTGTTGATAGTTCAATCCTGCAAATCAAAGAAGCAAAAATTATGACGTGACTAAAGTGAATTATGCATTCCCTCAATATGCAGTGAGTGGTCATTGTTTTAAATGTTTTCCATGTTTTTAATTCTGCACCCTGTATGGTGTTTAAAAAATGCAAATCTGCATTTCGGCATTTGGTGCTTTGCAGTTATGTAGTCAGCTGCACAACAGTCAAATAAATCTCAAAGTTCTGTTTGAAATTTCGATAATATTATAATTTGATACATAAAGCATTTGCTTAACTTATTTTAAGAGCTGCTTATGGGAGGTAAGCAAGGAAGCTGTAGCATATTGTTGTTATGGTAACGCAAATTCACCAACTTCAGAAATTGAGCTACAAATACACCAACAAAGCCACAAGGACTAGAATTAGCGTACTTTATTAAAATGTAGCATGAAGTTGTATAAATAAGCTTCATGAAGAAGTAGAAAGTATATGAGAATGTGCATTTAGACATAATCACATGTCTACACACACACACACACGCACACATACAAGCATACAAACACACACACACACACACACACACACACACATACACGCACACACACACACAACCCCCCCACACACATACACCCCAAACACGCGCGCACACACACACACACACACACACACACACACACACACACACACACACACACACACACACACACACACAAACACACACACACACACACACACTCACACACACAAACAAATGTATATGGGTCCCAGAAACATTGTCAAACATAACTTTTGTCAGCATCTTTTTAATCAATACAGTTTGCTTGACTAAAGAGATGGTTAACGTGTGCGAGATCAACAATCCCTGGGTAGGGGAATATATCCTTTTTTTCCAGGGATTGTGCAATCTCTGAGTTAGAATATATAATTAGCAACAAAAAACAATATTTTCATTGTATTTTTTTTTAAACTTTGCATGCGTCAAGATTAATTCTGTGCGCATGTGTAGTTTCGTGTTAACGTGCATAATGTCGATCAATTTGTTTTGACATAATGCACATCAACATAAATGGTATTCAGTCAATTTAAGTACATATATATATATATATATATATATATATATATATATATTTATCTCTCTTCTTCTCTCTCTCTCTTTCTCTCTCTCTCTATATATATATATATATATATATATATATATATATATATATATATATGCAAATGACATTGTTTCCAACCAGCTGGAAGGAATAAATTGAACACTGGGAAATTTTTAATATACCCTGGAGACACGTCATCCTGCAACTTAATGAGTAATATCTATTCTCTGTGAAGAAGAAGGCTAATTATTCAGAAATGATAGAAAGGTTAAATTACAGGCTGCTGCTAACTGACATTTCACTTCTTCATATTTTACTTAAGGTTTCTCAGTTAAAATTTGGATGAGATTTATTTGCAGTTCTCATTATTACAGATATTCTTCCCAGAGGAAGCTGGAAGAATAATATAAAATATAATTTATTTTCACTCAGCATGCACTTGACAATGCCATCACATATTTAAACATTTAACCTGATGCATGCTTCTAAAATATTAAAGCCAGAGTGTTCTCGTCTTGAAGAGGTTTAAGTCCAGCTAATAATGAATAATATGCTTGAGGAAGGGGCAGTAGGAGGTCAGAAATCTGTAGTGTCTTATAACCATTTCTCCTTTTTTCTTTAATATTCATTTTTTATCAAATGTAACCTTTTTTTTATTAATCATATTTTTTTTATCATAAACATTTATATGTGGAGGTCTAGTGCAAGGAAATATTCCAGTACTGTAACTTAAGCATTTTGGATGGTCATGTTCTTCCTTAGATAGAGACAGAGAGATGGAAAGGCAAAGAAACAGATAAGCAAGGTGGCCCAAAAGGCATAAAATGAAAGAGTACTGACAGCTAACCTTGCTGGGCAGGCACTCATATTATCCTGCATTAATATATTCAGTATTGCTCTGAAGCATGGCACTCGATGAGGAATAAAACCTATAACTTTTCTTCTTTGTCTTCTTAGCAAGGAGTACTTTCTAAGTCTTGAATTGTATGGCACTAATAAAATGGGGGGAGGAGGTAATAAAAAATGCTAAGCAGACAAACACTTGCAACACTTCTAATATGTATCTTGTGGAATTGTTAATTTACTCAGTTTTTGTTTTCCCTTTGAATTTTGGTTTTCTTATATTATTGTTTACAATCCTATGATGATGCATAAATGAAAGATTCCATGATTTGTATTGAAAATGCTGCAGTTCATATTAAAGAGGAGAGTTACTGACTCTTTGTAGAATGCATTGTTTATGGCACTGAGATATTTTATTTTCTTTAACTCCTAGTTGTAATCAAGGTTATTCAAATGCCCTTGTTATTGTTTTCAGGTTTGGCAACACAGAAAGAGCATTGTGAGTAAATTATTCTTCCTCAGCAGTTTCCAGTACTAGTAATGCAAACTCTTGCTTTCCTTAAACACTACTGAGTCACTGGATTACAGAAGATTACAGAGGAACACATTTTGTATCAGATTTATTTTTCTTTGATACATCATACTTATTTATGTGTATCATGATAAACATAGGAACAGCACAGTTACATAAGAAACATTGCCTTTGATTACACTCAGGCAGTATTGGTGTTGTAGGGTAAATAGCCTCCTTCAAGAGTTGTTATGAGTCCCAATGGCACGAGCAGGGGATATCTTCACCCCTGGATAGCCCATTATTTCTGTATAATGTCTAACCCATACATAGATAATGA
>NC_056744.1:504304854-504359854 GCF_019279795.1 Protopterus annectens
CCATTAAAGAGATATTTAAGCAGTGCCAAGCATGTACCCATAGAAAAAGTTCTGTCTCATACATCCCTGATATTGATTCTGAGCATTTCCTGGATATCCAATTGTAGCCTGTTCCCTAAATACCATGGATAAAGCTTAGACCATTTAAAGGAGAGGTAATTAGAAGACTGTGATAGTGACTGAGCAACAAAGTTAATAGAAAATTATAATGTTTTGAAATAATTAATTTTCAGTCCTAAAAAGATTAGCAAGACTATTTAATATCTGAAAAAATAATGTGGGATATCTTGTAAGTGGGTTCAGAGTGAAAATAATACAGTAATAATCAAATACCATGGGTGTTCTGGCTATGTTTTAAAGTGATCATCCAGAAATCATTGAGCAGCTATTCAGGTGCCTGTTTAAAGGCTCTATTGCTAGCAAGAAAAGAGAGATAGAAAGGGCACAGCCCTGTCAATAGCCCACACCAATGGAAACCAAGAGGATGTAATGTTATTAGTTAATATATAGGCTTTAGTTTGGCAGTAAAGGGCATTTATAGAATTAATAAACTTATTGGGGACCTCCATTTGTTGCACAATATGCCATAAGTAAGAACAGAAAAGGAGTTGAAAGCCCTCTCAAAGTCAAAGAAAAGAGCAAATACTAGCTCAGGAGTATTCTTCAGACCTTGAATATATAGAGTAAGTGTGTACAAATGGTCAGTGCAACTTCTCCCGTTATGAAAACCTGTCTGAGTTTCCATAATGATGTCTAGCAGGATTACATCTAAGCATTTAACAAATAATTTAGCATATAACTTCACATCTGTGTTAATGAGTGAAAGTGAAAGTGACTGGTCTATAATTCTGAGTAATGGAGGAGTGCTCCTTTCCTGATTCTTGTAGAAAAAAATATTGTTGAGAAAGTTTGGGATACTTGGAAGAATCTGAATAAGTTAATAAAAGGTTGAGAGACAGTATCAAAAAGAGAAACTTATGGGCCATGGCTAGGATGCAGAGAGAGTAGCAGCAAAATTCTCCTGCTCTGCTATTTTATATATTTCTGACAGGAAATATCATTATTAAACTATCTTATCAATGTCATTGAAGCTGTACTGTGTAAATCAAAGTGCCCTCTAAGATAGTATCAAAAAAATCTTTTTGATAATTTAAAATTGTCCTGTCAAATTTCTTATTTGAAAAATATCTCAATATACAGCCTGGAAATGAGTCACTTGAAAGTAAACTCTCAAGACTCATTTTTTAAGAAAGAACTTCAATTGGTCCTCACTAATATATATGAACTATCTTTAAAATGGACAAAAATGCACCCAAAACTCGACAATTTCAAAGAGAAATGTTCTAAACAAATGGACAAAATCCATGAAGCATTGCAACAGCAGAACATTAAAATATCTAGCATTGAGGCTTCCTTGAATGAAATGGAAGGGAGACTAAATGAAGATGAAAATAATATTGATTTTTTATTAATGCAAAATACTACACTTTTGAACAAAATTGTTGACCTAGAGCTCTCACAGAAACAGCATTAGAAGCTTTGGTTTGCCAGAGACAATAGAGGGAAATAACATGGCAAACTTTTTGAAATCCTGGATTCCCAGGATACTGGACTTACCTAAAGCAATGTAATTTGGCATTGACAGGGCACACAGATCCCTGGCTTTAGCATCTTCTTCAAGGAATAATGCTTCCTCAAGATCTACTACTTCAAGATTTTCCCTCAGAGGATAAAGAGTTAATTATTAAAACTTTGGTCAAAGTCTCCCCTTAACATTGATGACAGAATTATTCATTTTGACAATGATTATTCCATTTCAGTCATTTCTATAAGGAAATGTTTATTTCCATTAATAAGAGAACTTAAGAAAAAAACAAAGTTCATTGATTGTTTCCAGCCAGACTAAAAATCTTTCTTCCTGATGAAACTAAATTATTTGATGACATGGATGCAACTTTATCTTATTTGAAAAAAAATAACATCTTTGAATAAACAGAATATATGGATTGGAACAGTGCTTCCTCAAAGAGACAAGTGAAAAGATCTGGATGGAAGTGAAGGAAGTGTGGAAGACAAGTGAAAAGAAGGAAAATGATAAAAAATAAATGACTTGAGCATTATGAAATTTCACTATGTAAAATATTTTTTCAATTTTATTGTCCCTTTATTATCATGTTATTGCAAGTGAATCTGCTTTGTTTGCTGTCTTGTTATGAATAAAGGGAGACTCAGATGTATTTATACTAAGATTTTTATGCCAGTTTAAAATGTTATATACTGATTAATCATTAGAATTCATGGAATACATTTTTCCTTTCTACTGGAGTTTATAATACTTATAAGTTTTGAAGTGAGTTATGTGCTAATAGCTATGTTTAATTACAATTTGTAAGGCTCCTTCTGCTAACAAAATCCCTATGGTGTCTTTTTCAGTGACATAATACATTTTAATATTATTTTTTATTTTTACATTTCTTTGTTAATATTTATTAAAAAAATAAACAACATGCATGGGGAGCCTTTAATTTATTATTTTGTATATTCGCTTATGTAATGAATATATTATTACGGATATAATAGAGAGGATTTTGTCTCATGTTTTTTCTCATGTTTGTTAATGTGTGGGAATGTTTGGATAGTTTTACTATTCAAACTGGGAGTTTTAGACTCCATGTGGGGTATGAGAGATTTTACAAAAGTTTGTTTACAATTTAAGAAAGTAATTTGCTATTTGTAGGTGCCTACTATTGCTGCTATAGTCAACAAACTTATTATCGATGATTTTCTTTTTCATATAAACTGTTTCAGAGCTGGGAAGTGATTTGATGATATAACTACAACTTGGAATTTATGGGAATTTTTCATGTAGATATGATGCACCATTCATGTGTCTTATTTTAAATGCATCTCTTTAAATATTAATGGTTTAAATAATGGTTTTAAGATAGGGAATTTAACATTTTAAAGCTATTTAATCCCAAGATTATCTTTTTACAGGAAACTCACTTATTGCAAATGGATATAGATAGGCCCAATACTAAATCATATTCTGTTTAATATAGCTCTTATAATAATCAAGAAAAAAGGGGGGTTATTTTGTGGAGAAATACTTTACCTATTCCTAACATCGCTATTTCCTATAATGATAGAGATTTGCTTTGCTAAGTAACTTTTGAAATTAATTAACTTATATTGGATTCTAGGAATAAGAGCTAGGACTGTTAAAGAATGCCTAGACCAAATTGTTCAAATGTCAAAAGGTAGTATTATATTGGCAGGTGAATATAATTGTATTCTAAAAGATGATGACACTAATACAACTAGAAAGAGAAGAATATCTCCTCCAGCAAAGGAACTATTAAAATTTATAAATCTATTACATATTAAAGATATAAATGAATTTGCAGACTCAAAAGTCTATTTCATGCAACTCAAGATAGAACAGATGGGAGGTGGAGCCTAGATGGTCAACTGAGAGCAGTGAATTGTGAGAGCTCTATAATCTAGTATAATAATATAGGAAAATTATATTATTTTCAAGTTTAAAATTTCAGAAACCTATAGATAAACTACTAAACTGCATAAATGTCAATGTTGGTGGAGATATACAAAACTTTTCCTCTCAAGTAACTTGGAGATATATTGAGTCACTGAATATGAACAACTAAAGGAATTCTCATCCAGATTCTGCTTTGAAAAAAGAACTGAAATTGATGGCATCCACCTTACAGGAACTTTCTTTGAAGATGGATGGCTTTAAAAATGACTTAGAAAACCTAAAATTTAATTCTCAGAAACAGACTTATACTGTTAAGGAACTATTACAGCAACATCATGCAAAAATAACAAATATAGATACTTCTCTACATGATATTGAATGGGGACTCAAAGAGGAAGAATTCCAAAAAGAATTTCTGCTTAAACAGAATATGTGGCTGATTAAAATAGATGACTTATAAAACAGGGAAAGGAGAAACAACATAAGGATCTTTGGTCTGCCTGAAAACACTGAAGGAGAAGACATTATTTCATTCTTAACAACCTGGATTCCTGAATTTTTAGACTTGAAAGTTTGAAAGAGGGACTTTTGGAATTGAAAGGGTGCATAGAGCACTGGGAAAACCTGTTTATAACTCAACAAATACTCAACCTAGATCCATAGTTATAAAATTTATTTCGCTTCTGGACAAGGAACTAATATTAAAATCTGCTTGGAGAAAATCACCCTTAAAATACAATCAAAGCCTGATAAGGGTTGACAATGAGTATTCTTCCAGAATACTAGAACAAAGGAAAAAAGTCTGGCCAATAATAAAACTGTTGAAACAAAACAGCATTAAAGCACAGCTGGCCTTTCTAGCCAAAATAAAAATACTTTTTGCCAATGAAAAAAAACACATGTACACATATTGATGGTCTCTCAGCATTTCATTTAGCTCAAGTTGATTCTTGATAAAAAAATAAAAACTAATAATAAGTGCAATTTTATATTTAAAATGTATTTTGGTCCAAACACATTAAGGAATTGCATAAGAGTGGAAGTCTGAGTTATTGTGAAAGACTAAGAGCATTTGGTCTTGTGCAGAACCCTTTTCAGTGGTTTGGGAGGTGAGCTTGCTCAGACACGTTGGGCAAATGGGGATAGGTGATTCTAAGGGTGCCTGGAGTTGCCAGGAAGTACTAGAGAGTCATCAAATTTCCTTTGTGGAAATATTTGTGGGAATGGAAAGTGTGTTGAGTTGTTCACTGGCAGAGTGGCCACTGCATTGAACAGGCTAGTAAAATGGAACAGGACAAATACTGGTTTGAATATTTTAAGAACAGCCTAGAAACACACCACATGAACTAGTAAATGGTATTCTGGCAAAACTGGATGGGTATTGTTGCCCATGCTTGAAGTACTGTGTGTGAATGTAAGGATGGAAATATACTTATAACAAATAAGAAACAAAAAGGGTCTCATAATTTAAAGTCTATGGACTGTATAAACATGGTTGGAAGGAGCTAATAATAAGAATAAGCATTACAGCTTGTGGTCTCTCAAATAACAAAGCAACAGCCAAAAAAAAAAAAAAAAAAAACACACAAAACAGTTATTGAATGTATGATTTTAATAAATCTAGACATAAAATATATAATCGTCATATAAGATGAAGCAGTCTGCTGAATTTAGATATTAAAGACAGGATTTAATAACATGCACTTGTGTATAATAACACTATTGTCTTAACTTGTCATAGGTTCATAGGCAGGTACTAAGCTATTGGCCCTAGGGCCTATACAAGCCCAGCCAAAAAGGTACCCTGGCTTTCGCCACCCAAGAAAATTATTTTCCTGTGCTCCTGTCAAGCAGAACCACAGAAGTGATCCCTGGGGTGAATTTCCTATTACTCATCCAATCACCAAGATTTTTCTTGAAGAGTGCTAATGAGGAGCACTGTTTGACATAGATAGGTAGCCTGTTCCAGAGTATGGGAAGTCTCTGGGACAGGAATCTATCCCTCCAGATTGTTCTGTTTATTGTGGTGACAAGGTTCAGGTCCCTAGAGTGTGTAGCTCAGAGGGATTGGGATTTATTTAAGTGGAACATGTTCAACAGCTCTGGGTTTGACATAGCTTTGTATGTTAGGCAGAGATTGCCTCTGAGGAGGTGATATGCGACGGAGTAAAGCTGGAGTTTTTTGAGTCAGTCTGTGTAAGTCATCTGTTGAGGCCAGTAATCCTCTTTGTGAGGTATTTTTGCGGCCTTTCCAGTTGTTGTAGATGTCTTGTGAGGTACATAGCAAAAGAGGCGTTGTACTCTATAATGGGTCTAATGAGTGATGAGTAGAGGGGAACAATGACATATTTTTTTCTGGATGAGAAACCTTTTGTGATGAGATGTGCCACGTAGAAGGATTTCCTGACCACTGTGGCAATGTGATTATCAAAGGAGAGACTACTGTCCACCTGTGTCCCAAGGTCTCTTATCACACTTTCGGTGTTAAGTAGACTACCAGCTATGTGGTAGTTCATGGGTATGAGTTTTTACCAAAAGGGATGACAATGCACTTTTTGGCATTGAGCTTGAGACCATGGCTTTGACACCAGGCATCTGTCTCAGTGAGGCCCTTTTGTAGGATGTCCACATTGTTAGAAGTTTCGATTATGTCTCCTAGTTTGCAGTCATTGACAAATTTAGTTAGCCAAAGACCTTATCTGTTAGCCTGTACTTCAGAGAAGTAGATACCAAACAGGAGAGGACCCAGGACTGTACCCTGTGGTACTCCTCTTGTCACTGGTCTGAAGTCTGATTTGGAGTCTACTACTTCCACAGTGGGGTTCTGTCAGTAAGCCAGTCGGCAACCCATCTTGTGGCATAGGGATTTATACCTAGTTTAGTGAGTTTATCTACAATTCCAGAGTGGGGAATGGTGTTGAATGCCTCGGCAAGATCTATATAGGCTGTGTGAACCACCTTACCCTCATCTATGGCTTTGGTGACTACTTCAAAGAAGTCTATCAGGTTTAGGAGACATGAAATGCCTTTTACAAACACGAACTGTGTGGGGTCCAGAGTTTGGAGATCTCCAATGTCTTTGTTTATGAGTTCCATGATGATAATGGCCTTGCAGATCAGGCTCATCAGGCTAATGGAGCGGAAGTTCCTGGGGTCTGTTCTGGCCTCCCTTTGTGGAGTGGGATAACCATCATGGTGCACCATTCAATGGGTGCAAAGACTGAGGTGAGGCTATGATTGAACATGGTACTTAGGTGTGGTGCTAGTTCATTCTGTAGTTCATGTAGAAGGCAGCCTGGGATGTTGTCAGGTCCCATGGATGCCGTGTTTTTGGCTTTGGAGAGTGAGGGTTTTACCCGTGCAGCCATGATTACAGAAACTTTGCATTCTTCCAGTATAAAGATGGGCCCTTTAGGGAGTGAGAGGGGGGTAAAGTTAGCACTGAGCCTATCTGCCAGGATGTTGGTAATATCAGTTGGTTCTGTATATTTAGTGTCATTGTGCTGTAACTCAGAGAAAATCTGAGTGTTGCCATTGCGATTCTTGACATAGCTATAGAATGCTTTGTGGTTTAGAATCGGTGGTGATTTTGTTTTTATAACTAGCTTTGGAAGATATTATGAGGGATCTCAGCTTCTTACTGAGGCTGACCAGGAAGTTCCCCCAATCATGGGATTTTACTCTTTTTTGCAACAGTTTCTTTCTTCTGTTGTAGAGTTTGTTTATGGCAGAAGACCACCAGATTAGCTTCCTTTTTTGGAGGATAGCATCTTGGTTCTGTTAGGGATATCACGATCTATGCACTTGTGTAAGTGCTTATAAAGTGCATTTGTGTAGGATTCATCAGTCATACCTCTATTGTCCATCTGTATTGGTGTTGTGAAGTTTACCACTTCTGTCTTAAGAAGCGTAAAGTTGGCTTTGAAGACTTTTTTTACGGTTGTTTTCCTAATGGGGGGTGGGAGCAGGATGTGGATGTCTGGGGTGATTAGCTTGTGGTCAGATCTGACCAACAAGGAGCTGACCTCTGGTGTGGAACACCAGTCACCCATGTTGGTGATGACCAGGTCTAAGATATTGCTGCCCTTTGTGGGGGTGTGGATAAGTTGATCCAAGGTGCTGGAATTGATGATTTCCAGAAAACATTGAGCAAAAGAGATGGTACATAAGTAGTTATTCCCAGTTAATGGTAGAGTAGTTGAAATCACCCATTATTAGAGTGTTGGGTTGTATCTTAATATTTTCCAGTGTATCAAGAAAACAGGTGTGGGAATCCTGGGGCATGGTGGGGGGTCTGTAGCAGGCTACAATCTGGATTGTGGCTTTGCCCAGAGTTAGATGAACTTGGATAATCTCGGATGCATTATGCTGAGCAACTAGGTTGGAGGTGTGGCTATCCTTAATGAATATGGACACGCCTCCACCTTTAGTGTTTCGGTCTGGGTTTGGTGGCCGAAAGGTGTGGTATGAATTATAGCCTGGTAATGCAGAGGTGCTCTCTGGAGCTTTGAACCAGGTCTCTGTCACTGCACAGATGTCAATGTTCTCCATTTTAAGGAGTGCCTCGAGTGAGTGCATTTTGAGGTTTAGACTTTTAGCATTGTGTAGCATTACCCTCAGATTTTGCTTGCTTGTACCTGTTACAGTGGTGAATTTGTCATTTGAACCTTGCTTAAAAAGGGCACTATAGGGGTGGCAAGAGCCTTTGCCAGTATCCGGAACACAAGGGCGACAGGTGCAGGCCATCTCTGGTAAAGCAGCATGGTCTGTCGATAATGTCATCCCAGGCAGACAGATACTGGATTCCCTTAGAATAACACCAGAAGCTTAGCCAATTGTTAAAGTCAATCATTTTGTCCTTGTACTGTGGTATCATTCTGGGTGATGGTAGGATGCTACTCAGGGCTAGCGTCATACCTGCCTGCTACAAGATCAGAGAGCTCCTCCATGTCTCTTTTCATGTAGTCCAGGGAGGTACATCTCAGGTCATTCACACCAACATGGAAAATGACAGAGTCATATTTGTACTTGTTGTGGAGTGACCTGAGTGCATGCATTATGTGATGGACCTAGGCACCCGACAGGCAGCTGACAGTAACGTTTTCCTTGTTTAGCCTGGTGAGTGGAACATCAGTGTGCCTGTCTATAGAGTCACCTATGACTAGAGTGTTGGGTACGTTATGCCTTATGGGCTGTAGTTGAGTGGCACACTGAGTATGTGGGCTATGTGTCATTTGGATTGTGTTGGGGGGTGGAGGTTGCTTGCATTTCTGCTTTGGAGGTCTTGGTTGTTTGGGGAGATTTTTACTGAGAGCCTCCACAAATGTAGGTGTGTGTTTTGTGCTTCTGTGTCTGTGTTTTAGTGGTGTAGGTTTTGAGGGACTATGTGATGAGTGTGGTGCGGTGCAAGTGTTTACCTTCTCCTCTTGACTGTCTAGTCCAGTCTTCAGTGAAGAGAGCTTTGCTTCCAGTTTGTCTATATAAGTGCATCTCTCACACGTCATAGTGTTGGGTGGTAGGATGAGAGGGTTGTCAGTGTACATGAAGCAATTGCTGCATTGTCCTAAGATGCCCAGATTCATCAGGTAGACAGGAGAAAACACTAGGAGCTGACCTTTAGACATGCCTGAATAGGTGCTTAATTATTAAGTACTAAAAACTGTTTTCCTCTAGACACGTGAGGAAAGTTGAGTGCTGTAGTAATTTGTAACTTATGTAGTGCTTACAATGAGTTCTGAACAAGTGCTGAGCTCAAAGAAACAGATTTGAGTGCGAAAACTAAAAAGCTGGCTAGTTGCAAGGGAAAATTTGAAGAGCAGAATTTATGGCACCAGGAATAGTTTAACCCTAGTTAAGTGGGGGGGGGGGCTCAGGAGTTCACAAACAGTCCTGGACACAGCAAATTTGTATCTGGACAAGACCTGCCACAGGAAAGGGGAGAAGCAAACTTACATTTTTTTTTCAGTAAAAGTGGAAAATGGAGAAAGCTGGAACAGAAGTTAATTCAACGTCAAGAATCTGAGTGGGTTGGCCTTCACAAATGTTCTCTATTAGATTGAATGAACTAATGACACTAGACTGGGAGGAGTGTCACAGATCAAATATACAGTATGGGCTGGCAACTGCAAAGCCACCAAGTATAAGAACAACACAACACTAGGGAGGGTGAGTGGGAAAAATTATAGTTCTTGGCTGTAGTCACTAAATGAAAGTTTTAAACAGATCAAGGAGCAAGCAGACTCTAGAGAATGATTTTAACTGTAAACAGACAATTATAGTAATGCACACTATTACAGTTCCTAGCTGTAGAACACAGAATCCTCAAAAAATCAAAAATGCACAGAAATGCTCAGATAGAGCACTCACAAACAGAAAATACAACTCTCAGTATGAAAAGGCAGTTTACAGTTAAGTAATTCAGTAAACATGCAATTAGAGTAATAAAACAGTATCTAGCAATGAAAAATACAGTTAAAACAGTATAAAACAGTACATAAATGCAGTGAAACAATAAAAAAAGTTTTATAACAGTGCAAAATGTAGTAGATAAAATGTATAACACAATTATAAGCATTTCAGAAGTGCAGTTCAGTGAAATAAGTGCAAGAAATAACTTATCCTGCTCTTGGAATCTTAAGGAATTTCCACTTAGTTTCAGTAATGAAATACAATCCACAGTCTGAGCAATCCAAGCACAACCTTTTCAAGACAGACAGTTTATATACCAATAAGAATGGAAGAGTTAGAAGATCAAATTACTACTCAGCCCTTGTTATTACCCAATCACTCATACTGCAGAAGGTCATTAGGCCTTGTTACTCTCAATAATAATGAAGACAATCAGCAGAAAATGGCTGCCAGAAACAGAGGAAACTCAAAACTACCTATCTAGACAACAAGCCTCTATCAAGATTATACCACCTGAGCAGAACACAGAAACCTCACTTTAAAAGCATAGAAAGAACACCCACAAAGAGAAAATACAAGTCTCAGTATGAAAAAGCAGTTTACAATTTAGTAATTAAATAAAAATGCAATTATAGTAATGCACACTATTACAGTTCCTAGCTGTAGCCACTAAATGAAAGTTTTAAACAGATCATGGAGCAAGCAGACTCTGGAGAATGCTTTTAACTGTAAACAGACAATTATAGTATTGCACACTATTACAGTTCCTAGCTGTAGAACACAGAAACCTCAAAATGACATACACTACATTGAACATCAAGGGGAAGCGTGATGATTTTCTTATATAAGTAAAGATGCATAACAAGTCATGTAATTCCTCTAACTTGAATTGTAGTTTTTGTAACTCATCTTGACCATATATAATACTTATGTGGTTACCAAGGTAACTAATGTTTATACATGACATCAAACTGAAAAGTTGTTCAAGAGAAACAATAGAAGACTGAACTTGAAATGTCACAGAATGTAGCAGTCATATTCTGGACAAATAGTATTAAATTGACAATAGACACTCAGATTAATAACATGGGCTTGTGTATAATAACACTACTATTTTAACTTGTCATAAATGGCATACACTTTATTGAACATCAAGGGGAAGCATGATGATTTTCTCCTATATAAGTAAATGTGCATAACAAGTCATATAATTGCTTTAACTTGAATTGTGGTTTCGTAACCCATCTTGATCATACATAATACTTATGCTGTTACCGAGGTAACTAATATTTTATACATGACATCAAACTGACAAAGTTGTTCAAGGAAAAAAATAGAAGCCTAAACTAGGAATGTCACAGAATGTAACAATCACATTCTGAAAAAATAATATTAAATTGACAATAATCACTCAGCTTAACCTTTGCTGATTCTACAAAATAGAACGTTGTCATTTAAATCTAAAAACTTTCAGTATATACCATAAAATGCCAATTTATGAGTATGGAAAGAGAACTTGTAATCATTAATCACAATAAGTGGATTTGTTGTTTTAACCTATAATTACACTCATTTTATAAGAAGAAATGACATATATGAAAATCCTTATGTGTAGAAAATGGAGGGAGGAGGGATACACTGATAACTAAAATGCACTAACTTTAATCAATGTTCACATAAAACAAACCTGATGCTTTAAGTAAGTGAGCAACAAACAAAGTGATTATTTAAATGCAGGCAAACAATGAAATATAACTTCTTATATATCCAGTAAAACACATTGTATTATAAACATTAGGTATAAATATTATTACCATCTATTTATATTAAGTAATAAGTTTTGAAGGACTTCATCAATAAGGGTGAATATGTTAAATAACTGTGTGCTATAATCTTTTACTGAGGTTTTATATATGATACATCCTACTTTACTATGATTGAATTGCTTGTCATCTTTCATGTAAATGTTAATTGCTTATACAATAAGTATGCATTTATATTGTATTCAAATTCTGTATAATCTATAATAGTACTATATCTGTTAAAAATAATATAAATATTGCTTATTCCTATTACAAATATTCTCCATATGATAATTCAATTTATGGAGCTCAAATGTTCTGGATTTTCAAGGTATTAGTGATAATCTGATGGACTTAGGTTTATCCATCAGATTAGGAATGATTTTCATGCCATGGCTAGTGTGGATCTTAGTTTTAACATTTATTAATTTAAATTTGTTATTTCACAAAAACATTTTTAGTATGCCTGACCAAAACATTGCTTTATTAGTAAACACTCAAAGTATAAAACTGATCATTTCCTTTAAAAGTTCAAACATATACTTTATAGTTATCAGAGGAAAATGTTTAATAGTCACAATAAAACAAAAAATACATAGTTCTAAATAACCTAAGGCGGATTTAACTTTATTATCTTTAAATACCAATGGCTTAAACAATCCTAGCAAGAGATCAAATCTACTAAAATATTTAAAATTGAACAAAGCACAAATTGGCTTCCTTCAATAAACTCATTTCAAAACAAATGAATATTGCAAATGGAATCCAAAGGAATGTATGATATTGACACAATCAACTTATAAGACAAAGACAAAGGGGGTAACAATTTTATGGAAAACAAATGTGATTAACCCAGAAATCAATTATAAGGATGAAGATAAAGAAGGCCTTATGGCATTAGTATTGTTAAATATAATAACAGTATATGGACCCTAGCCAATCTATACTGGTTCCCGGGCATTGGAACAGGAACTGTTAAAAACACTTGGATTTCATTTCCAATAGTTATAAAGGCAACTTAATATTAGGAAGAGATTTTAACTGTATATTTGATATTTCTGAAACTGCAAATAAAAGACCGTTGCTTGCATCTGCTGTATCAAAAGATTTAAACATGTGGGTAGAATCATTTCATCTTGTAGATAGTTTCAGATTTAAAGAAGATAAATCTTTGTTGCTTTCTCATCAAGATCACAGATTTGGTACCCAAACTAGAAGAGATAAAATATTTGCTGCCCATAACTTACACTATAAAATCATTTATTTCTCAATCACTCACTGCCTCTTTTGATTGATACTAAAATGTCAAAATGGGTACAAACCATTAATCTTTAAGTCCAGAATTCCAGCATATATAAATAAAATTAAAGAGTTCAAATCCTGGTTATTATCTGAATTACAGTTCTTCTTAGATATTAATTACATCGCAGAGATAAATAAAATAATGATATGGGACTCATTAAAAGCTTAGATATATGGTAAAAAACCTAACTTGGTATAAAAAAAAAATCAGAGAATGCGATTCTGAATTATTACATCCATAATCCAAACTTTTGTCAGTAAAAGCTGAAAAAAATCAAAATCATTTGGAGATGCAAAAGAAAGAAGAAGTATTAAACAATAAATACAATGAAATTCTAACATATAAAACTAGTTTGCCTTTATAAAAACTAAAAATTAATACCTTGGCCACTTCTCCCAATTATCTACATAATTTATCCACAAGAATCAAAATACAGTCAAAAAGCTAATAACATTAAAAGTATCTTCCAAGAAAAGAAAGAGAAAAAATGTCTTGGATATAGGTGACATTCCTGATGTGCATAGAAATCACTATATAGAACATTTCCAAAAAGAAAACATACATATTGATCCATTAAATCTAGATGAAAAATGTTCTAATATAAAAAAAAATACCAGAAAAATTAAAACTAGATCTGCAAGCACCCATATCCTACAAACAAATTACAGAAACAATAAAAGATGGTAAAATAATAAAGTTCCAGGTATAGATGGCATAATAATGGAAATATATAAACTTTTTCCTTCAATGATACTATCCCTCTTCCATAAAACTCTATTAGAAATTCAGTCACAAGCTTTAATACCACCCTCTTGGAGATATTCCTTAATCACACTAATCCTAAAGGAAAACAAATCCCCAAACCTCTGTACCTCATATAGACTTATATCATTATTAAATAATGACTATAAGATATTTATGACAATATTAACTAACAGAATGAAAATACCACTATTCAAAACAATAAATAAGATCAAACTGGATTTATATATCATAGACAAACACATGACAATATTAAAAGGATAATTTCTCTTATAGATTATGTTAATAAAGAAAATTGGCTTAGATATAGAGAAAGCCTTTGATTCCCTAAATTGAGACTATTTATTCAAAATCATAATGCAATTTGAATTTCCTGCATCATTTGTTCATCTTCTAAAGGGTATATGTACAAATAATTTAGCGTATGTCAACTTAGGTCCTTTTACCTCTGAATCTATACATATAATAAAAGTCACTAAACAAGGATGTCCCATGTCACCAATTCTATTTGCTCTGGCTATTGAAATATTGACATATTCAATTCTTAACAATATAAAAATCAAAGGAATAGATGTTTATGCATAATACAATTCTAAAGTAATGCTATTTGCTGATGACATATTACTGACATTATCTAATACAAAAGAGACATTAGAAGAATTAGATATATTGACAAATTTCACATGACTTCAGGACTCCATTTCAGTATATCAAAATCAAAATTTGTATTTTTAAATAAAAAAAGAACTGCAGACTAAGGGGGATCACATCATAGGGAAACAATAATCTACCTTAAATATCTAGGAATTGAGTTATGCAAGGATAATAATGAATTAGTCTCAAAAAACTACAATAATATCATTAATACAATTAACATCTCTGTGGAAAAATGGAACAAAATAATATTGACATTTGAAGATAGACTACAGTTAAAATGTTTTTACTGCCCAATATCCTATATATAGGCTTGGCAACACAACTGTTACCAGAAAGGAATATACTTAAAGAAATAAATTCATGCCAATAAAATGTTTTGGTTTCCCAAACGAAACAGAATAGCTTTAATACATCATATCAGACCATGGAAATTGGGAGGATTAAACTTTCGTGATATAGAAACACATATAAAAGCATCAATATCTAAAACAATCTCAGATTGGATTAGTCCAAATTACTTTGCAAATTGGAAAGAATTACTAACTTTAATATCAATAAATTAATTTGGTTTGCAAAAAAAATTCAAATAACAGATAAAAACAATTTGCCATGGCACATATTATGTATTAGTATGCAATATAACATAACTAAACCCACTAAAACCCATATAATTAATTATTACATTGACTCATTTAGGAAAATTATTAATGCAAATATAGATTTAAAAATCTGGTTTGATCTTTTAACAGCATTTATAGTCACAAAGAACTTTCCACATAAACTATATAGAGAAATTATTTATTATTGGGAACAGAAAGGATTTGTTTGTTGGCTCCAATGTATCAAACAACTAAAAGTTTTACATATGCAAGTAATAAAAACAACATACAAAATTCCACAACAGGACTGACTAACTTTACAGAGTATTCTGTCATATTTGCAAGATTTAAGTAGAATAATTAACAATTCTTCATTTAAAGAGATACCTACATTTACAATACACACACACACACACACACACACACACATATATATATATATATATATATATATATATATATATATATAGATATATATAATCATATATAATAACTATGACATGGGAGACAGTATTTCAAAATTTTACAAAAATTGATAAACTATAAAACAATACCCAAAACCTCATATTGGAAATGTATAACAAAAGGAAACTCAACACAGTTAACTGAAAATATTAAACCAAATATCTTATTATCAATAACATATACATCCTTTACACAATACTGGAAAGTTTTTAATTGGAAATGCTTGCACAGAGCATTCTTAACCACAGATAGAATTAGTAAAATTACTTCTTCCATAAAAGGAATATGTTGGAGATGTGAGCAAGTACACACTGCAGATTGGAACCACATTTTCTTTGCTTGTGTTAAACTTAAGCCATTTTGGAATGGTATTAATAACTTTCTACAAACTTTATTTAATGAATCATTTTATTTAACTAAAGCTCTTGTATTATTAAATGTGAAAGATGGTCCTCATTTGAATAGGTCAAACATATCTAGTATGGATTATACTTGCAATTTCAAGGGAGTGTATAAGAAGAAGATTGAATACAAACACAGTGCCAACTTTGGAAGACTTCTACAACCTACTGAAGACCACAGCATTATTGGAAATTAAAGAACTAAGAATTTATCAAAGCCATGTATCAACAACCCTTGGGAAAAAGTCTTCTTGCTGATTGACACTATACAATAATGGTTCAGACACTCTGATAAAGGATTGGACATACTTATAAAGTAACTGTATACATTAAGATCTGTTATAGTGTCAGGCTAATGTAAATAGTGTACATAGTTATTTAAGATGTTATGTATAAAAACTATAGAATTCATTCACATATGCTTGAAAAATAAATAAAAATTGAGGAAAAAAAGATAGAACAGATGGAGTTTATATATCAAATGATCCAATAAATAGTTTACATAAGGCTAATGTTGTATTTTGTGCTCTTTCACATCATAATGCTAGAACTTTTGATTTAACCCAAAAACATAGTAATAGTATTCTTATTAAATGTATACCTGCCTATATAACTAATCTAAAAGACTTCTATGTCTTTTTCCTAAAGGAAATTCAGATCTTTATTGAAATCAACTATACAAAGGACATATCTGAGATATATTTACGGGATGCTTTAAAAGCATTTCTATATGGTAGAATTATAGCCTGGTATGTTTTAAAGAGGAAACAATGGGAAAAGGACCTACTTGGTCTACAAGAAAAAAATAGCTAAATTTAGACAGTCAAAAAACAAATACAAATATGGTAAAAGAAATAAATAGTTTTAATAGTAAATATTTAGAATTTAATAAAGCCTACATGGACTTATTTGCCATGTAGGCATAGTGGCACAGTGGTTACACAGAAGTAAGCAGATGTGCGATCTAGTAAAGTGAGCCAAGGAACATGCATGAGTGTGCAAACATGGAAGTGTCCCTGGCATGCAAATCACCTCATAAGTATTTTAAATGCATGCAAATGAGGCAGGGAGAGTGATCCAGCAAGCAGCTAGGCAGTTGTGCAGACCCCATGTTGGTGTCTTGTGTACAGGAAGTAAGAATGACACCAGGGTCTATAAAAGTGTAATTACAGTGGCAGAAATAGTATAGAGGACACAGATATGTGAAAACTAACCACTGTGGAAAATAATGTAAAATATATTTTTTTGATAGCCTGGGTATATTTGTGTGGTGCACCGCAGTGAACAAACATGCCATTATGGAAAAAAATTTATTATAAAAGCCAGAATTTGTGAGTATGAAAAAGTAATGCATTACAGGACCATGTGTGGAGTATGTACAATGTAGGACTGCAGTGGTTGCTAATGAGGCAGGGCCTGAATCCGTGCAGTTACCAGATACTGTGCACAAATCTGTATACAAATGAATGGATCTGATGACACCCATCAGTAATGCACACACACCCACTGAAGAATCCCATAATGAGACATGCACAAACCAGAAACATCATAGTGTGTTTTTGGGCTGTTGAAGTCATGGTTCTGGTGACTCAATATATCTGAAGAAATAGTACAAATAGGTGCCTGTGTCCACATATCTCATCCAAGTAGGCAGAGAACTGTATTGGTGTCCACAGAAGATGTAGCTGGCATCAAAGGGGAGTGTGTCTGCAAACTTTAAAAATCATTGGAGCACAGCAGTGCCTGTTTGTGTGGTGCTCCACTCTGTTTAGCAAGGGGGTGTGTCTGGTGACTGCTAAGCTTTGTTTACCTTAGGGGCACTTGTTTCAGAGGGTTTGAGTGTGTTTTTGTGGTGTGCAGCTGTGCTGAGCATGATGTGCCATGGGAGTGTGTCTACTGACTGCTAAGCTTTGTTTATCTGTGTGATGCAGATTTGTGAGATGTGCTGCACTGTTCAGCAAGGAAGGCTATCAAAAGAAATGGCTGAGAAAACCAATGATATTAATGATGAGCCCTGTTTCACTTAAACTAGAGCCATTAAACCCCTTAATGATGCACTTGGCAGGTGGAATGCATCATAGCTAGCCAATCACACAGAGTATAACTACAGCAGAGCACTATAAAGTATGCATACACCCTACAATCTAATTTTTTCCCCATATTCTGCAACATTGGAGTACAGACTTGGGAATTTTAATCTACAAAATGTTAGGGGCTGCTGCAGGTCTGCTACAAATGTATGTGCTAGATGCTGAGGTCAATGCAACTGCTGCTGATGCTGACCATAGGCCTAGACTGAGACGGAGAGGAGTGTTCAGGCCCAGGGTAACCTATCAGGAGCTAACTGAGCTGGAGATTGCAGATCGCTACAAGGTAGACAGGGAACATACTACAACAACTCAGTGAGCTCTGCTGCCCTCAACTCAGACCCAGAGCCAACAGAGGGGAACCCATCCCAGTGGAAACAAAGTTATGTGTAACCCTTAGGATACTAGCTACAGGTACTTTCCAAAGATCAACTTGGGACATGGTGGGGGTCTCACAGGCATCTGCTGCCAGGGTACTCCACCAGTTCCTGGATGCCATGATACCACATGCCAGTGAGCACATTTATCTTTCCCACACCCCTGAGGGGAGGGCCAGCAGTATGCAACTCTCCTCCTGTGTAGCGCACTACCCTGGGGTACAGGGTGGCATAGATTGTATTCATGTACACATCAAGGCATCACCTGGTGAAGAGGGTAGAATCTACATCAACTGCAAGTGGTATCACTCTATCACCTGGCAGGTTGTGTGCAATGCTCAGGGCATTATCATGAATGTGTGTGCTGGCAGCCCTTCCAGTTATCATGACTCCCATATCTGGCACTCATCGCAGCTGTACCAGATATTTGCTAGGGGGGGATATCCCACACAGCCATTTACTTGGGGATGCTGCATACTCACTGGAACTGTGGATTATGACACCCATCAGTAATGCACACACACCCACTGAAGAACCCCATAATGAGACACACGCACAAACCAGGAACATCATAGAGTTTTTTTTGGGCATTGAAGTCATGGTTCAGGTGACTCGATATATCTGGTGGAGCACTGCAGTACTCTCCAGCCACGTGTGCACAGATGTTCACAGTATGTTCCATGCTACACAATATGATCCGGTCGAAACAGCTGCAGCAGGATCAGCAAAGGGAAGGAGTGCACAGCCCCCCCAGTGCCTAGCTCACCACAGCCGCACCCACAGGGAGACATGGAGAAGGAACCCCCTGAGGCTGTCCCTGTTGGCAGATGTAGATGTGCCCAGTATGCCCTGACCTTGGCCAAGAGACAATGCATAGCACATGCACTGACAACCTAGGGCCCTAGGGACTGACACTGTACTCCAATTTGTATACATATCTAAAAATTATGCCGGGCAGCCCACACAACCTGTACCTCACCATGTATTGGCTGGGGACTGGCTGCATCAGACAGAGTCAGCCCCAATCTACAGGTCTGTCAACTGCTGGAGTCACAAGGTAATTCATTTCTCCTTATACCACGTGTAAGGGGTATTACAATATGGTAGCATATGTATTGACCTACCACATGTATGCAAAGGAATATAGTGGACTATATATAGTGTGCTACCTGGCAACTTGCAGAGATCTATAGTGGGATACTGGGCTACTTGTACAGATCTAACAGCCTCTTGGTACAACAGGTATTCTGTTCACTAGTATGTGCCCCATAATAACCACTGGACACATGGCTGGAAACTCCATGACAGTAGTCCAGGAAAATGCAATCAGTGGGTTCACAAGACAGTCACATGACCTTCTATGCCAGTAGAGCAAAGGCTGGTTGTCCCCCACCACAAACACATCAGTGTTGCCATTCAACTGCTGTAACAGTAAGTCTGCAATGATGTACCAGCAGACCAGAAAATTCCCCTATCTTCTCAATAGTATGAGGGAGGAAACCTCTCTGTATGGTGTCTGGTGTGGTTCAGATGGTCAAGGACAGTAGCATGTGTGATAGTGCTGATGGTTTGAATCTGGCAGTATACAGCATCTTTTGCATGTGAGGTACTCGTATGGTGATAGCCTTACAGATTGTCATAACCCCTCAATCTGTTACTGCAAGAAAGCTGGACAAAGATAGAGTGAATGGGGGCATAAAGGGCCATACCTACAGACAGACATTATACACACTCTGAGTAACCTTGTAAATGGCTAGTTTAACAGCAGGCTGCAACAGGTCAGATTAGCTGCAGGATGTAAAGACCATCAGTTAAATATGTTACTAGGTACAATAAGTCAGCTACTAGTATACAGTATAGCACTGGGAAACCACAAATGTATGAGTAACACAGCAGAGATATGGGGCAAAATGCTGTACATTCTGGAAAAAACATGTACAGGTAGAGGTATGCAGACTGTCACCCTGTTTGTGGTGTTTCACCATGTACCCCAGTTGCATCATACCTCTCAACCTCTTACAGCAGGAAATCTGGCCAAACAAAGTGAATAAAAGTAGGACCAAGGCCCACAACTTGGGACAGGTTTTAAAATGTAAAATGTGGTTAGAATAACAGCTCCTGCATTCACAGGACTCTCCTGCTGTGCATGAGGTCTGAAACTCAAATATCTGTCAGTATTAATTTACTTCAGTCTTGACTGATTTGCACTAATTTGCCAGAAAACAATGTTATGTGAATCGAGCCAAAAATATGTGGCAAGAGTCTGTACAGTCTGTGAAGCTCTCTATAGTTCTGAAGTTTGAGTCAAATATTAAGGTCAGCACATAGCCAGGGAATGCCTTGGACAATATCAGGCAACTGCAGTACTGTGGTAACAGGTGCATCATCCAATGGCCTGCAGCACAAAATAATCCCAGACAAGAGCACAAGCAGCTCTGGCCTGGAGCAACCTTGTAAGTACTGACAATCACAGTGGGCATGTTCCTATACTTAGTTAACTTGACCCTAAGTATGTTGCCTCTACCGCCCAAAGACCTGCTATGTAGAAATATGTCTGTACAAATATACAACTACATATACATATCTGTCTCTCCCTATCCCTATGTTTGATTAGTGTCTCTATCAGTATGTTGCATATATATATATATATATATATATATGATAACAAGATGTATTTATACCTATATAAAGTGCAATGATACATAGACTCTCCACATACTTTGACAGAACATATTTACATTACTGACACACACAACTACATTTAAGGAGACAGCCCTGTTATACACATTTATATAGATGTGGGTGGGGATGTATACATGTTCCCACATACCCCACATCAGCTGTCTGATGGTACCAAACCAAGGCTGCAACAGTACATAATCCACTCAACCACAGATCCCTGAGCCTGCAGGCTGTCACCCTGCAGACTGATATAGGTATGCAGGTGGTATAATGTACAATGGGTTTAATGCAGTCCTTGCACAGGCCATATTGTTCCTAGACACATGTTTCTCTATCAAACTGCAAACAGCCACATATGTCCAGACTGGTAAGTGTACAAACATAGCAGGGATATTACCAGTTATCCCACCTCTAGGACACTAGATACAATAACAGTACCAAACAGTATGATTCTGCAGGCCACACATGCTGTCTAACACATGGCCACTTTGTGTACTCCACATGTACTGTGCCTATATTAACATATATGACAGACATAACCTGTGGTGCTTGCCATAGGTACTATGAGCTGTAGTGTGTAATACTAGTTAGGTAGGAGTTCTGATATCATGCCCTCCAACTCTGTGTGCATGTATCAATATATCCCTTCACAGCACTATGGGCATGCTCATATAGGCTGTCTTAATGCAATGGTATCCACTGACTATCTAACAACAGATAAACTCCATGGTGCATGTGGTAAGTACTGCAAGCTATAGTGTATAATACTAGATAAGTAAAAGTTTTAATCTCACATCATCCAACTGTGTGTGTGAATATAGCCCCATGCAGCACTTCAGGCAAGCCCTGGGCTATCTCTGTGCAATGGTTATGCATTCTATGCACACTGACTAGCTGCTGGCCTCAGCATTGGCCTCCATTACAAGGCCTGCTGATGTCATCTCCTTTAAGAGCACTAGCGGACAGTGTATTGCCAGATAAACAGAGTGGTGCATGCAAAAAGTACTGCAAGCTTTAGTGTGTAATACTAGATAGGTAGGGGTTCTAATCTCACAGCATTCTATGCATATGCGTGTAAATATATCTCTTGACAGCACTAAGGATGTGCCCCTGTGCTTTGGTTATGCATTTTTTGGCCCTGTGACTAGCCGCTGGCCCTAAATTGCCCTCCTCTACATAAGCATTATTGATGCCCACTACCATCTACAGTTGTACATGCAGACTACCCAGGTGACATGTATTAAGGGTAGTAGAGTGTGTCACAGGGTATGAAAGCATGATGACACTGACTGCCCTCATTATCCCTGACACACTTTTCTACACATATGCCATGCACAAATACTGGCATACCTTGCTGATGTCATATGTCTGCTCTGCTGCCTAGCCATCCTGTGCCACTGTATTGCCATCATGTGTGTACAGTTGCACCACTCTGACTCCTGGGACAAAAACATAAACAGCTCCATGACACACCAGTCATTCTTTAACACTACCACTAGTGTACCATCAGGCAACAAAGATACACTACGTTTGATGTGTAGTCCTGACACATGCCAGCATACAGTACCTCTCATGGCCCACAACAACTGCCACAGTATAACATTACAGCACCTCACAAACAAATGTAAGGTTATATTCTCACCCTGTGCATTAGGCATATATATGCAGGTCCCCACATTGATGGCATGGATGGCAGGGATGTGGCACAGGTATCATCACATGCACAGGGAGTGGTGTGGGGGGTACTGGAGGCCTAGCCTGTGCCAAACAGTTGACAACATGTGTGTGAGTCAAGAAGGGGTACTGATTACATGGACCATGGAGAGGTGCTGTGTGTGTCTGCAGGTTACCTGCATGTGACAGTGGTGTTGGAGTGTGTGCATGTACACAGTCAAGCTTAGTGCTAGTCCTACACATGTGTATGGTGGACAGCAGTGGACCATACATAGTAGAATGGACAGTTCACCATCTCTCGCCATGAGCCTGGGAAATGGCTTCACTAGGAGTAGCAAGGGCAGCACCATGTCCAAGGTCAGATGTGGTGCTAGTACCGGATGGTGACTGGTGACTGTTGTCTGCTGGGCATGTGTCCCCCACAGGACCACCCAGGACAATGTGCCCATGGTCTGCCATGTCATGGTATGGACAGCACACCTCCCTCTGTAGTGCTGGAGGTACTGGCTCTACGGGAACATGAGTGTGCATGGCCACATAGTCTCCCAGTGGATGGTGTTGCTGGTCTACATCCATGTGTCCAATGCCCAACCCCAATCACATGTTCCAGCACAGACAGCATGCGCTCAAAGACAGACACTATTTCAGCCCAGCCTCTGTCCATTATATCAGTGAAACATTCCATGGCATCACCAATGCAATGGAGGCAGTCACAGATGTCAGACTGTGTTACAGCCATAAGTCTAAGCATCCATCTGGTGTTGCATTCATTTTATGCCTGTACGACCATGACAGCCCAAATCATGCACTGAATGACCCGCAACGTGACACCTGCAACAGGAAGTGAATGGGCAGCAGTCCTCCTTTGAGCACCCTGATCAAGCTGCCTGTGTGGGACCTCACCAGCTTTCTGGCTATGGCCAGTGACTGCACTCACTGACACCATAGTTCTCACACTGTTGTGTCACCACCCTTTGACTGTCCAATATCTGTGGCTTCTGGGGACTGGGTATGTGTGGGCATACTGGCTGTGTACATGGACAATGGGGGCAGAAGAGGGATGTCAACCTCTTGGACAGATTCAGCCACCAACAACCCCATATGTGCCTCACTATGGCCACCATCATCATCAGAGTCTGATGAGACACTGACATCAGGTTGTGAGGGGGACAGACTCCATCCCCCTGTGAGAAGCAAGACAAAAGCAGTACATTACCACCTGCACTATTATGTATGGTAATCCACACAGACTCATACAAATGTGGATCCACAACTGCATTACATGACCCACATCTTCTCATCTCTGATCCCATGCACAACACACACACACTCAAAACAACATACACAGGCAATCCAGGCCCATATTCCCAGCGCAATACACCTGTGAGGTATGCAAATGACAGTGTATATGACAGAACTACACATAAAACCCAGTACGCCTATCTTGACAATGATATGCCAGTTGTAGTAGCACTGCCTCAGGTATGAACTTCTCCCTACTGTGTTTGAATGGGCATCCTGGAGTAATTGCCTCATGCATAGCAGGCTGTGTGCTTACTCATAACTATAAGTACAATCGTGTTAATGTTTGTACAAATATACACCTGTCATTCTCTAGGATATGCACTATGGTTACCTGCTCTGAAATGGAACGTACCATTATTCTACTCTGGCTAAGCACAACAGTTGTGCAAAAGGTAAAATGGCAGCCCTTAACATTCATAGGTTATATCCGATGTGACAAAACAACAGTATCACACTTACCAGGTACAGGACCACAAACTCCAGCCACACCTGATGTACCTGTGAAAAGGTGAGGGGTGTATTGCCAGCAACACCAAATGTTGCAGTCTTACAAGGTAATATGTGCATATATCCACATGTGCAGTATCTAATGTGATACTGGCTACATTGCTGACATTCTGAATATGTGTGTACAACTGTGGGTAAAAGCCAACCCTTCCTCCAGTACAGATATATCTGACACCCATGTATTGATCTGTAGAGCCTGCCATAATTACTGCTAATGTATTATACTGGTGAACATGGTAAGCTTACCTGGATGCTCCTTTGATGTGGACGCTGTGGCACCCACCTCCAGGATGCATGGAGAGATGGTTGGCTTGGAGCTGAGGGTTGATTTTAGGTTTGTCAGGAATTTCTCTGTGTCTGAGAGTGGTTGCTGTGTTGCAGGCCCTCCACTGGTGGCAGCACGATCCCTGGTAACAGCAGCTGCCTCTGACCTGTAGCATTGACCATGTATGTGGCCTGATGTCGAACCTGCTCATAGGTCCTGTCCTTTTGGCCAATATCATTAACAGCTCTCTCAAAGGTAAGGGTATCCATTACAACTCAATCGAGGGATGTGCTTAAGGTACATTTGTTATGCAACAGTGCCAATACCAGATTAGTAAGTGAGATATAGTTAGGCTATATGAATATGTGCACTGTATCCCTACCTGCAGGCCTGTGACTTGTAAAACTGGGTAGCTGATAATTCAATAGCAACAACCTATGGGGAATAAAATTGCATGACTGAGTCACTACTTGCTGTGTTCACAACAATGTATTTGAAGTGCAACACATTGGATTCGAACCCAGGACTGTTTGTGACAAAACATTATGCATGCGTGGCATTTAACAGACTGAGCTACTGAGTCAATGCTGTCACAGCTGTATTTGCCAGATATATGTGCTGACATACAGGCTGTGATACACATTATCTGCATCCATCAGTATGTGCATGGCTTTCAAAGGCAGTTGTTCTGCAGCAGGGTTTCATTTGGACATATGTACTCTGCCGTTGACACCTTAGCAGATGTGTTTGAAGATATTTAAGGTAAAAGGAAACATTTACCTGCTATCCCAGGCCTCCTGTACTGCCATTATTATTTCTTTGGCTGTCTACTGGTGTATTTCTGCATCAGAGTCACAGGTACACTCCCATTTGTCGCATTATATTGGATTTCATTCTGTCAGTGGCAATCAGTATGTGGGCGGCCACGGTGGTGCATCAGTTAGCATTTCTGCCTCACAGTAAGAGTTCTCTGGTACAATCCATGGCTGGGGTGCCTTCTGTGCGGAGTCTGCATATGTCATCCCTGTGGTTGCGTGGGTTTCCTCCAGGTGCTCTGGTTTCCTCTCACATCCCAAAGACATGGTGTAGGTGGATTGGCCAATCTAAATTGGTACTAGGTGTGAGTGTGTGCATGTGTGTGCCTTCTGTGGAAGGTTGCGCACTGGACTGGCAACTCAACACCATAAAACTCCACTGCCAATCATGAGCGGACAGGTGATCCACTGTGGCAACCCCTAACTGGAAAAGACAAAAGAAGAAGACGTGGCAATCAGTATGTATTGCTAGAAAAAGCTGCTTCACTTGTAATGTGTGTGGCCTAGTGGGTTTGTGCAGTAGACTGTAGTTGACAGAGTACAGGGTTTGAAACATGACAAGGGATTACGTCTAACACTGTGAGACACACAGAGGGCCATTAAGGTGCTTTAAAGCTCATTTAATTGGATTAGTGTGGTACTCCATTTTAAAAACTTAAAAAGAAAAGAAAAAGGGGGTGATATGACAGTGGTCAAATGGGAGAAAGCAGGGGCAAAAACATAGTGAAAGGCAGGTAGGGATGAGTAGGATGGGTGTAGGGAAGGACCGTAGCTTTCCATTTCTTGTACAGCAACAGCTGTGCAGATTGACAGATTTTGTGGATGACTTTGGATTTTCAAACTCCAGAGAGAGGGGTGAGGACAACATAAATGTGTTGTCAAGCCAATTGGACCAAATTAGTTGTGTTCAGTGGACATGCATGTGAAATGGAGAGCTATGTGTGGGGCAATATATATATATATATTTTTTTTTATGGGGCAGGTGCCCAATCTTTTTTTTTTTTAAGTAGAAAGTGGAATGTTGGGGAAGGGATATAGACAAGTGGGGGGAGGTAAGTTGTGTAAGTGAGGATGCAATTGCAGACAGACAAGACAGCAGATGGGTGGTGTGTGACACATAAGGGGGGTAAACACTTTGGATGGGGAGGATATTGTGGAATCTGAAGTGCATGTGCCAACAGATGGCTGCAGCATGACTAAGGTCCCATGGGCAGTCCACACTGATCTTTCACTGCCTCAGAGGTGGCTGTCCTGGAGGCTGGGCACCAGGGCCACCCAGCCCCACCAGATTGTTGAGCCTGCTCTCAATCCAGCACAAGTGATGTTCATAGCTCCTATGGACTATCCTGCACACCATGACTGTTAGTCGATCCTGAGTGACAACATCCCCTCCACCTCCACTCCCAGGGAGGACAGCCCCCATCCCATGAGGCAGTTAAACCTAAAGGTGGTGCAAGGTCAGCAGATGGGATACCACCGGCTTGGGTCCCAGACATGCTGGGACCCCTGGCCGGCTGAGGTAGGGTAGGTGGATCAGCAGGAACCAGCCTACCCTGACATGCTGTGGTTATGGAGGTGAAGCAATACATTTAGCTTAGTTATGAACAAAGCCTTTGTTAGTAGTAACAGCACACCAGAACATTGGAAATAACTCCATTACATTTCAATGCATATTATGTAAAACACAACAATGAATAACAGAACAGTCAGTATATTAACAGTATGCCAGTAACAGTTACTGCTTATGGCCAACATCATAGGCAATTCAACAAGATATGTTAATATGCAACCATTGTAATACATACCAATAATAAAACACCTGTCAAAAATAAAAGTTTATGGAACAGCATATGTTAATAGTAAACCATCATCAATGCATACCAATAGTAAATATTTGAAGATAAGGGGTGGTGAGATAGACAATTACAGTACATTAATACCATTATAGACTTTATAGTTAACAACAGTACTGCTATCTACTCTCCAGGTCTGTCCTTTATTTTTGTGTGAATGTGCCCTATAGCTGCTATAGCATGGGCCAAGCAGTAACAACCGCAGGTACACTACACAGAACACTTGCACATCAGGTGCAGCCATATGACTACCAAGGTGTACTGTGGACTGATGTAGTGTTACTTTGCTATTTACATAATCATGTCAATGATATATCTGTGACAGAGGAATTATGCAACAGTAATTGCATTGCATGAGAGCGTGACACTTGAGAGACATGTAAGTGTACAGTACAGACAGTAAACAACTATCATGCCTTTCTTGGCAGACATGGGGATAGAATCCAATAGCAGTGACTGCAGAGGACATCTGCATCAAATGTATTAATTGACTGCACCAACCTTTGACACACACTCTAGGCATGATGCCATACCAAAGCTTACACATTTTATTTATTTTATTTTACTATTATTACACTTATTTCCTGTATTTTATGTTGTATATTTTACATTCATGGTAATGATTGTAACAGTCTGTGACAAGTAAACACACAATAATGTACTCATAATATTGGATACCTAACCCATTTCCTTGTAGTTCCTGTGGAGAGAATATCTGTATTATGTGTCTGATACTGTAATATTTAGATCTACATAGCAATGGATTTGAACCCTTGTCTGTGTGTGGTAAATATGTACTTCATACACAGCATTTAGCAAACTGAGCTACTGAGTCACTGTTGATTACTTACTGACTGATTGATATTTGCTTAGACCTCATCTAGCACTAAAATATGACCTGCTAATAGTGGTACTGTTTTATACTTGACTGCAAAAACAGGTGAACACAGATACATGACATTCAAGCATGACAGGGATACCAGGTAAAGTATACATTACTACACAGAATGCAGGTGTACACTATCCATTGTTAGTGTGTTGATATTTCTGTGAAGTCAACAAACAATATCCGATTATGGGTTATTATTTGCAGTCTACAACTAGTACACAGTCATATCCGACTACAACACCATACTTCACATCTTGAATGCTTATAGCTGGCATGTAATGGTGTAAACAAGACAATCATGCTATACACGATTTACCTTGCTGTTATTGCTATTGGTCCATGTGTTGTTGTAGACCAGTTTTCATAAGTCATTTCTTATAAAACAACTCTGAACCTACACTCACTGCACAACAGACTTTAGTAGCTATACCTTGATGCAGGTACTGATACTATTTGATGTTGTAATTACAGAACAGTTTTAATAATTGTTTTAATGCAAAACAGCCCTATTGCACAATAGACTTTATTAGACATACCTTCATGCAGGTATTGATGCTATTTTTTTTATTGCAGAAAAGTTTTAATAATTGATTGCATGAAAAACAGCTGCATTGCACAACAGACTTTATTAGATGTACCTTCATGCGGGTACTTATACTATTTCATGTTTTTACTGCAGTACAGTTTTACTGACTGATCTTGCAAAACAGCCCTACATCCTCAGTTATTGCACAACAGACTTTATTAGAGAATCCTTCAATCAATTACTGGTATAATTTCATGTTTTTATTGTACAACAATTGTCATTATGCAGGTGTTGCAACACAGCTGTATTTTCAGTTATTGCAGTACAAACCTTTATTGCATACACTTTATTTCAGTTAATGCTTTTGTCTTCCCTGCTTATGACACTACAGTTGGCACTATCCACTTCTAGCAGTACAGGTGTAACTCCACATTCATTGCAATACAATCTTTACTGTATGTACCTAATCAGAGTTAATGCTTTACTCTGTCTTGCTTATTTGACTATAGATAGCAAAATACATCTGTACTCAACACACTCACAGTGCAACCTAGCCAAGTGCCTGGCATGTGCCTCAGTGTTGTGAGCCCTCCCCTCTACAGCTGTTTTCAGAGAAGCACACTATTATGCATGTCAGTTTAGCAGACATTCAAGATTAGATATGGGTGAATGACAGGAAATAGTACTTACATACATGTGGGACATTCCCAGCACAGAATTCTTGGACCCAGGTGCCCAAGACAGCCTCCTTCCATCTTTGAAGGTCATCATGGTGATGACAGCACTGCTCATCTGTGCGGGAGATCTGAGTTGCACTGGTGAGGTCCCTTGCCAGCTGATCCCAGGATTTCACCTTGCATTCTGAGCCCTGGTAATCTCCATGCATCGGCCAGACCTCATGGTTTTAACAAGGAGTCTGACCATGACCCTGGACTTGTGAATGCCCCACCACTGCACCTGAAAGCACAAACCCTCTCCAATGCCTGCCATTTTATCCTTCAGAAACAGAACTCCAATGGATTATGCCATAATCCCACCTATTGGGCTTAATATAGCTTGTTTTCCCACCCCTTATTTGGACAATATTAAAAAATGCAGTGTGTCACTTAGCAGTGTGCAAACCAGTACAGCTGGGCAGTGCTAAAACCCACATCCTTAGCATTGCTTAGCAGTGTGAAAACCAGCTAAGCAGAGCCGAGCACTGCATAAACAATTTCAGATATTATTGTCTTTATGCGTTTCTTAACAGGGCTTAGAAGGTCTTACCAAAGCTTAGCTGGATGCAGCAGTCCAGTATTTCAAAATAATTTGCATAATTTCTATTTTGAACAAAAATGCTGATTTGTTCTTCCATGTATTCAAGCCCTGCACCTACTGCACATGAGGTCATAATTCTAACCATTTAGCTTCATGGATATGTGAAATTTTGCTGTACTTTTACATATACCTCTGAGCTACCTTTAAGCAGTGCAGCACGCTGTGCAAACCCGCTCAGCTATGCTTAAACTTGACCTTTACAGACTAATTAAATACATCCATTTTTTATTTTTAGATGTCTGGCAGGTATCTCAGCACTGATTAGCACTGCTGTGCTCCATGCCATGCAAACATGTTTTTCAAAATAATAAAACAAATTAAATTACATTGGTATAATGCAATTGGGCAGTGCAGGGAGTGTGTTACTCAAATGCGGACACATTTAGCACCACACTCCCTACCCTGATTCAATAACCATGTCCCATGGCTCTCCCTTGGCAATGCGCAATGATTAAAAGGCATGCCACACTGCTTACAGGGAACCATGTAGGCTCTACACTATGTCTACATGGATTTTATTAATTCTAGGGGTCTTATTTTTCCGATACTAAAAATCAGATAAATAGCCTGTAGAATGTTCTTCTTATAGACCAATTTCTTTACTAAGCATCAACTATAAATTGTTCATGTCTATCCATCACAACAGATTAAAACAGTGCCTTCCAACCTTGATTAATGATGATCTAACTGGCTTTACTTTAAATAGAAATTCTTATAACAACATCAAAAGAATTCTAACCATAACTGATTATGCAAATAAAGCAAATGAGAACTTAACCCTGATAAATGTAGATATTGATAGTGCCTTTGACTTAGTCAATTAGAACTATCTCTCATTGGTTCTAGAAGAAAACAATTCCTCAAGAAATTTTATTCATCTCATTAATCAACTTTATGGTAATTTTTTTGCTTTTGTAAAAATAGGCTCATTCACGCTGTGGTGGTGCTGCGGTAGCTTTGTCGCCTCACAGTAAGACGCTGTCCGATTCATTTCTCAGCTAGAGCGTCTTCTGCGTGGAGACGTGCGTGAATGGACGTACCTTCGTTGAAGGTTGTGCGTCAGGGCTGGTAACTCGGCATGTAAAAATCAACTACCAATCATTAGCAGACCAGAGTTCCGCTGTGGCAACCCCTAACCGGGAAAAGCCAAAAGACACAACAAGGCTCATTCATTTTAGAATCAATTAAGATTTCTATAGGAACCAAACAAGGATGTTCACTCTCTCCTCTACTCTTTACCTTACTTATAGAACCATTTGCTAATTTGATAAGATCATCCTCAAATATTAAAGGTATTCAGAGAGACAGGAATCTAACTTCCAAGATTTAATTGCTTGCAGATGGCATTCTTATAACCCTGAATGAGTGCAACAATTCACTTTCAACAGTTTTCAATTCAATGGAAATCTTTCAGAAGAAATATGGTCAAATTTTAATGAAAATAAAATGAAAATCTTACCTATAAACTTTAAAAATTAAGGACATAGGACAAAAAAATATTTAATGAATATATACTCCAAGAAAATAAGATAAAATACTCTGGAATAACAATTACTGATAATATCGATAACATAATAACCATCAATTATAATAACAGTTTAACTTCTATAGAACATGTTTTAAATAAATGGAATATTTGTTCTTTACAGTGGATGAGAGACTTTCCATAATTAAAGTGATTATTTTACCAACATTTCTATATAGTTCACAGTCATTATCTTTACCTTCCCCTAGAAGTTGTATAAAAGTATTTAATTCTTTAATATTAAAATGTTGTGTGTGTGGTAGCCTAACAAGCCCAGAATAGCTTTAAACTATTGTAACAAAGATTGGCCTTCAGGTGGTATTGATTTACCAGATATAGAATTATATTCTTTATCATCTATTATCAAGACAATAACACTTTGGTCAAGCAATAATTATTCAGCTACATGGAAAGATTTTCAAGGAAGCTTTTGGATACAATTTAATTGTCCTAAACATTGAAATCATTATTTAATATTAAACAATTCCTTGTTCTTCTTATTAAAAGAATATTTCTTAAACAGTTTTAATCCAACAATCAACTCTCCCTATGTCTCTATTATAATGAATACGGTGAGAAACTTTTTATAGAAATCTAATATTTAAAGTATGGGTTTTTCTCATCTTTCCAATAGCTCATACTCAAAATAACATTTCCACTCTAAATTTATCCACGATGGTCACTTTTAAAGAAAATACTTTGATATATTAGTTTCAGTTAATGAAGAAAGAAAGATTATATTCTATCTAACATGTAATTAATAATTTTGATTTTGATGAAGATATATGGCTGCATGTACAAATTTGCATACAATTAGTTCAAGACAGAATCAAATTTATGCAATCAAGGGTAAGAAATTCTATTCCTAAACTAACTGATCTTTTATTTTCTTTGACACAAAAGAAAATATCTGGAAAAGACCTTCTTTCCTAAATTTATAAAGCGATAAACCAGAATTGGAATACAATAAAGATAGTTATAGGAATTACTTTAAACTAATAAATAATAAGGATCCTAATGATGCAGATAAAAAAATAATTTTATCATTGTCAGAACAAACTCTTTGTTTACTTAAATATAGATTATTTATGTGGAAGTTCTTATACAGGTCTTTCTTTACACCACACATAATTAAATTAATGTCCAAAAGTAACACAGTTTGCTGGAGATGTAAATTAGACCTTAAATCAGACTGGCAACATGTGTTTTTGATTGTCCTATACTTAAGCCACATTGGAAAGAGATCATTGTATTCCTACAAGCTCTTTTTCTGATAATTTGTCTTTAACTAGTCACTAGTTTTATTTAATACTCTAATACCTGATTGTATTAGAACATTTAAATATCTGTTGTTACGGAGCATTATAGCAATTCCAAGAATAGTTATAAAATAAATTGGAATAATGTATCTACTCCCTCCTCCCTTCTTCAATGAATTTTCAAACATCTCAACTGAAGTTTATCAACTAGAACTTATCACTATTAAGCCAAGGTCTACCAAAATCACGTCTACATATAATTGCTGCAAAAGTCTAAAAGTAAACAATGATTAATACTCTCAGGATAATTATCTACTGAAATCTTTGGAATTTTTTTTTTTGTTTAGTAGACACTCTTGCAAACAGTTTTGTTGTGTTTTGTTTTTGAAATGAATTTATTATTTATTTTTTATTTTTTCTACTTTGGCAAATATTTCCTTTATAATTTTAAATATTACTTGTGTTCTTGCTTAATATTCAATAAAAATATTCTCAAAAAAAGTGTGTGAGAGAGGAATTTATAATTCCATATTGAAACCATCTGGGCCAGGGGTTTTGTCTTCAAGAAAGAATAGCTGGGCATTTTTCAAAATATGAACTTACGATGTTTCAAAAGTTTGGGTAAAGTTCTTTTTCATTCATAATAACAGAAGTCTACTGATATGTCTGAAAGAATTTTAACCCTTTTATATACTGATTGAAAAAAATGAAAAAAAAAATAAAGCTCTTGTTAATTTCCTTAGGAGTAGACTTTATGGGACCCTCATGTTGGTTCCTAACCACGGGGGTAATGTGTTTGGATATTCTTTGCTGTAGCTTGTAAGTTAATAATGTGTGGTCTTATGTGCACCCAGCTGTCCATGACTTGTTATTTGGTTTTGATATAACTTAGACCTTTGTTTGAGCAGAATGCTACATGTTTGATGGGCACATTTATAATGTTGGATAATAATATTATCCCTAAGCTTTATTTGATGACATTTGTCCCAAACTTCATTAACTATCCCTTTTGGGGGCACAGTCCTTTCTTGCAATGAGTTGAACAGTATTTTTTAACACCAGAACGTAAACTCTTTAACTCCAATTTTAACAATTCTTACCATAGCTGAATTGGCATGCTTGCATGAGGGTTCAAAAAATAAATTACTTTTCCCATTTAATTCCATGTTTGACAATGGATTCTTGGTTTAAAATAAGCGTGTAAAACCATCTTGTGGTCCATGTTAGGTACTGGGACCACACCTGAGTAAAGTATAGCCTAAGTAAATGCTGCTGATACAAGAAAATAATCAATTTTGCCTACCTGAAGAATCCTGAGAAGAATTAAAAATACATACTGTGTGGTATCCACACATCAACTAATGTTAAGTGGTTACAGGCTTCTTAAGAACCTTTTGTGACTTGACATCAGTCTTGCTTCTAGAGTTTGATCTGTCCTGTATCGAGTTCAGTGTAACATTTAAATCCCCTGTTAATATATCTTTATTTGAGTCCCTTCACAGCCTATTAACTTGACTGAATAATTCAGAAAAAGAAATAGGATCACCAAAGTAGGGGCCATATACAGATCCTAGTGTTGATATTCCTTTGGGCCATACACATATCCTAGTGTCTATATTCCTTCAGGCCATACCCATATCCTAATGTAAATATTCCTTCGGTGGAGGTAAAAGGAAACCAAAACCACAGAGACAAAAGGCAAACTTGTGAAACTTAAACTACATTTTCTTCTTTTTGTTGCATTATTTTAATAAGTTCATTCATTTTTTATTCAGTACATTTTAAACTTTTAGTGAATGAATATTTTTTTATATTTTTAGATTACTGTGTTTATACAGTTTAAATGGCACCTTAATCAGCACTTTGGCACTTTAAGAAATGAACCCATCTTCTTTATCTGTTTGTCATGCTTTTTTTGTAATTTCCAGTTTAGGGAAGCTCTCAACTCTGGTACCACTCCGGGCTTAGAACTAGAGATGAGACTCTCAATAATCTCCCTATCCCAGAAAACCTGTAATAGCCTGGCATGTATCATATTAATCTTGCATTCCTGACCAAAGAAAATATACTATTTTGAACAGCATTTGATGGTTTTGCATTTCTAAGGGGAATATAGACATCTGATATTTAATGATAACAATGAAAGCATATAATAGAAAAAAGGAAACAAATCTAAAAAAGATCCTATTGATATTTAAAATATAATGTTAAACTATTGTTTACATATGAATACAAATTTACAACTTAAGTGCTCAAATAAGTACATGCTAATCCTTTAAAGAAGTTAACTGGACAAATACAGAAATAATAGTAAATCCTTACTGCTCTTTCAATAATTGATGCAAGATGGGGAAACTAGCAAACATGGACTAAGTGTCCCACCAAGCAAATTAACCCAAGTTTTGATTTCCCTGACTCCAAAATGATCTTGCTTGCCTGAGATAAACACAGAAATTACTGTCTGTGCAAGTTACAACAACTGGTTTATGAAAAAAATAGTTTAATTCAATAAAAATGAGAAAAGAGAAAAAAATTACCTAGCTTGATCTAGCCTGATATCCTTCACAAAACACCTTCATCCTTATTGGCCAAACTGGTAGGTTTAAAATTTTTCTTTTTAAGTTTTGAATGCTTTTAAATGTCCATAAGGGCTCCTACCAAATAGGAGGGTTTAGGGATAGAATCCCCCAAATGCACTGTCACACTGGAAGTGTCTGTCGCATTAGAAGCAGAACATCATTGTGAGAGATCCCCAGCACTGAAAATTTTCAATTCTGGAGATAGAGCATTGCCCAAGTATTTCCTGGATCATGTCAGACTATCCTTCAGAGACCACACTTGCAAAATGCTGTCATTGCTTTGTTCCTTGGCCATTGCATTAGAAGCAGCAGTAGCATATTTTCCTAGCACTGTAGATTTCTTAGCTGCATTCTGACAGTGGTTGAGAGCTGTCTGTAGTACAAGTATGCACTCTGACCCCATTTTTCGCAGCACTTAATCTTTGGTGAGAATGGTCTGTACAAATTCTAAAGTAGATCCAGAGGAAGAAAAAGTTTTATGTTGGTTATTCCACCTCACACTTAAAATGGCTGAATATTTAATAATGGTGAGGATGCCATTCCCGTAGCATCACTGACAGACCACAACAAATGTTCTCCTAGTTTGTATGGTCTCCCTGGAGAAATTCTGCTGAAGGGAGACCTTCTGGCCAGAAAAAAAAAATGATGGCCTTTCTTGGCCTCGGACACATCTATCTTCCTCCTGTCTCCCTCTTACCACTAGTATCTATTCTTGCACACATCCCCATCCCTACACACCTTTTCATGAAGCCTCTAGCTCAGATCTGCTCCTTCTAAATCTCAACCTCCAAAGCATCTTAAATAAAACCAGTGAATTCCATGCTACCCTAGCAACCTACTCACCAGATATAGCTGTAATAATTGAAACCTGTTTAAAGCCCCACATTAAGGACAGAAAAATTCTCACAACAGGCTACAACATTATAAGGCTAGACAGAGTTAACAAATGTGGAGGTGGAGTTGCTATTATGTTTAAAGCTACACTCAAAATCATACAGCTAACCTGCACCCCTCCTGACCTACCCAACTCTGAATTACTGACACCTGCATTGAAATTAACCCTAACAAATCTATAATTATTATAACCACCTACTTACCCCACCTACGGAAACAACCTTCCCGTCATTATAAACCTATTAATCTGGGCAGCCACCAAATTTTCCCAAGAATCAATTGTGCTTGGTGACTTTAACCTAGATTGGCATATCTGCACATTAACTAGTCTAACAAATTTTGTTAATCTCTTTAACTTGACCCAAACAATAACCTGTCCAACCTGTATAGACAAACACTCCACCTAGCAGTCAACACTTGACTGGATCTTATCTAACAAGCCTAACCATAGTTACCTAGCTGGATGCCTATCTGACTCCCTCAGTGATCACTACCCAACCTTCCTTTATAGAAAGCGAGTGCATACTCAAAGTAACATCATCTACAAATATATCACTACCAAGAACAATTTCTCCCCTACTAATTTTAACCTCCTACTCCTACAATTTAACTGGACACCTCTTAAACACCTAGAGTTAGATGTTGCTGTTCACTACTTTAATGAAACCTTTCTTATAATCCTAAATACTTTAGCCGCCCCTATAAAAGTTTGTACTAAAACCAAGCCCATCCCATGCCTAACTATAGACACCAAACTACTAATGAAGTGTAGAGATAAAGCTTGGTCTATATACCATACCTCCAAAGACAAAACTGACCTCCTAACTTATCAACAACTAAGAAACTTAACAAAGAAACACATCAACAAAGACAAACAAACATACTTCCTATCCTATCAACAAAAACACCAACACATCCCCAAGAAATTCTGGCAATCCATCAATCAGCTGATAAACCCTGGCCATACCTCTACTCCTCCCCTTGTCACCTCTAACAACCCTGACCCTATTTCATCTCAATTCAAAACCTACTTCATAAATACCTTCACCTCCCTACTAGGCAACCAACCAACCCAGTCTCTTACTGTCCCCACCCCTCCCCCAGTTATTCACAGTCTGTTCTCCTTTACACCAGTACAAACTAACTATATAAAGGCTCTCTTAACCAAACTCAAACCTGGCTGCATAGCTGCAAAAAAACTCCTAAATGAGTTTCTAAAACTTGTTATCCCTTCCATATCTTACCCTATTTCTATCTTGATTAACTGATCTATTAAGGAACAATATGTTCCAGTTCTGTGGAAAATATCTCACATCATACCACTCCACAAAGGTGGTGCCTCCAAAGAACTAACTATTGACCCATAGCCATTCTGTCCCCCCTTGCAAAACTACTAGAAAAATGTTTCCACAACCAACTCATTAACTACTTCCTTAACAATAACCTCCTCTCCAGTACACAGCATAGCTTTAGACCTAAGCGTAGTACTAGCACTGCCCTCCTAAACTTCACTAACACCATCCATCATCTCATGAATGAAGGCCAGCTTGTTTCTTCCATTTTTCTCTATATGTCAAAAGCCTTCGACGCCATATCCCACCAATTACTACTCAGTAAACTATCTTTATATGGCTTCAGCCCTTCATCACTAACCTGGTTCAATAGCTATCTTTCCAGTCATCAACAAGCTACAAAATGCGTAAACTCTCTCTCCCCCCTACTCCCCATCTCCATAGGCATACTGCAATGATCTATACTCGGTCCTCTTCTCTTTATCATATTCACAAACAACCTTAGTTCAGCTACTCAACAAGACTCAGTTGTACAGTATGCTGATGATGCTACACTTATCTGCTCTGCCCCCACACCCCATGAACTCCAACTAAAACTACAATCATCTTTTCAGGACATTGAAACATACCTCTCTCAACATCAACTAATTTAAAATCCCAACAAAACCAAACTCAGTCTTCAGTAACAAAAATAAAACAAACTTCCCCGGCCCCTTTTCTCAATCACTTCTGCAAATGGAACAAGATAGTCCCCACAAAACACACTAAACTTACAGGTGTTACCATAGATGAGAACCTCAAATTTGATACACCCATTGCCCAAACTATCAAAAAAGTCCACATCAAACTAGGCACCCTATACATGGCCAAACCATACCTTACTCCCAATGCCAGGCTAGCCACTGCTTGCACACAGCTGCTATCCACCCTGCTGTATGGCTCCATCATATTCACTAATATTAGAAAATCAGACCTCAACAGCCTAGTATCATGCTACAACGAGATAGCTAAATATGCCATGAATCAATCATACAGATCTCACCACTGTTCAGCTCTCTCACAGTTAAGCTGGCAAGAGCTTCCCAACCTTTTATCACTTAATCAGCTTACAGTAGCCCACACCATAATCCATTTCCCTAGTAACTGCCCTGCAATCTCCCACCTTGTCCAACCTAGGTATAACCACAGATCTCTCAGATCTTATAACAAACTATTCCTCAAGGTCTCCATCTCCAATAACTATCATGGTGACTCCCTCTACTCCCACAAAATAGCCAAACTCTAGAACACTCTTCTAGAGACAAAAGCAAAAAAAAACCAACTCATAATCAGTTCAAAGCACTCCTAAAGGAACATCTGTTTAATCATTGGCTGTGCTCTTGCCTCTCCCCTGGATAACTACCAAACCACTTCTATTTTTGTTTCTCATCATAATACTATCCTCTGTTATAATATTTTGTCTTGTATAAATTGCACAATACTGTATGGTGCATTTACTTTTTCATAGGTTCATAGGTAGGTACTAGGCTATCGGCCCTAGCGCCCATACAAGCCTAGCCAAAAAATGTACCCTGGCTTTCGCCACCCAAGAAAATTATTTTCCTGTGCCCCTGTCGAGCAGAGCCACAGAAGTGATCCCCGGGGTGAATTTCCCATTTCCCATCCAATCATCAAGATTTTTCTTGAAGAGTGCTAATGAGGAGCTCTGTTTGACATAGATTGGTAGTCTGTTCCAGAGTATGGGAAGTCTCTGGGACAGGAATCTATCCCTCCAGCATGTTCTGTTTATTGTGGTGACAAGGTTTAGGTCCCTAGAGCGTGTTGCTCGGAGGGATTGGGATTTCTTTAAGTGGAGCATGTCCAACAGCTCTGGGTTTGACATAGCTTTGTATGTTAGGCAGAGATTGCCCCTGAGTAGGTGATATGCGATGGAGTAAAGCTGTAGTATTTTGAGACGGTCGGCATAGGGCATCTGTTTGAGGCCAGTATTCCTCTTTGTGAGGTATTTCTGTGGTCTTTCCAGTTGTTGTAGATGTCTTGTGAGGTACATACCAAAAGGGGCGCTGTACTCTATAATGGGTCTAATGAGTGATGAGTAGAGGGGAACAATGACCTCATTTTTTCTGGATGAGAATCCTTTTGTGATGAGATGAGCCATGTAGAAGGATTTCCTGACAACTGTGGTGATGTGATTATCAAAGGAGAGACTACTGTCGACCGGTGTCCCAAGGTCTCTTATCACATTTTAGGCATTAAGTAGACTACCAGCTATGTGGTAGTTCATGGGTACAGAGTTTTTACCAAAGGGGATGACAATACACTTTTTGGCATTGAGCTTCAGGCCATGGCTTTGACACCAGGTATCTGACTCAGTGAGGCCCTTTTGTAGTTTGTCCACATCGTTAGGAGTTTTGATTATGGCTCCTAGTTTGCAGTTATCTGCAAACTTTGTTAGCCAAAGACCTTCTGTGTTGGTCTGCACTTCAGAGAAGTAGATATCAAACAGGAGAGGACCCAGGACTGAACCCTGTGGTACTCCACTTGTCACTGGTCTGATGTCGGATTTGGAATCCGTTACTTTCACAGTGTGTGTTCTGTCCGTGAGCCTGTTGGCAACCCATCTTGTGACATAGGGATTTATACCTAGTTCAGTGAGCTTATCTATAATTCCAGAGTGGGGGATGGTGTTGAAAGCCTTGGCGAGATCTAGATAAGCTGTGTGAACCATTTTACCCTCATCTATGGCTTTGGTGAGTGCTTCAAAGAAGTCAATCAGGTATAGGAGACATGATCTGCCTTTTACAAATCCAAACTGGGTAGGGTCCAGAGTTTGGAGATTACCAATGTCTTTGTTTATGAGTTCCTTTTTGTACTATTGCTTGTATAAATGCCTGTATTGTTCACAACCATTGTTTTTGTAATACTGTGGAGCTTTTCTCCCCGGGTCTCCACTGAAAATGGCCCCTGGCCCAGTTAGACACTACCAGGTAAACAAATGTAATAAATAAATCAAAATAAATAAAAAAATGTGTCTTAGCAGTTTTGTAAAGGATTTTGAAGATAATTTGCCTAGGTTATGAGTCCTTACCCCCCCCCCCCCAAGAAATTTATGGCCTTTCTTGGCCTCAGATAGTATATGCATCTTAGCACTTTTGTTCAGGATTTTTGAAGATAATTTGCCTAGGTTGAGTCCTTAACCCCCCCCCCCCACCACCACCACATTAGGTTGTAGTAAGTGGTGTGCACATTCAATAGTGTACATTTACTTATTTGTATTTTTTTTAGGAGTTTTGCACTGATCTCCCTGGACAATCAGCACAAGAGTGGCATTTAGTAGAAAACATAAAAGCACTTTCACGTAGTACTCCTATGCTTCATCAAGCATAAAATTCTATCACAAGCGTAAACATTTTAAACACTGTTAAACCAATTACTGCTGGCAGCCTTTTTCCCTCCAATTAAATAATTAGTTTAAACCAAGTGACTTTAACAAAATAAGTATATTTTTAGTATGTTCCAACTACAACTTGTATACTAGATTTCAGATATAATAAATAAAACATATATTGCAGATATCTAAACAATATAATATGCATCAGATATCAACCATTTCATCATACTGTTGCAAATATACTGATGTTTTGGAAAATGTAATGCAGAACTGCGTTTACAAAGGCTGAAACAGTCCAGCCATCCACGTAACTAAGTATACACTAATGTAAAGTTTACAATAAAAAACTTGACCTGCTACATGAACGCTCATCAAACTATTAAGATGTTCTAAAAACAAACATAAACAAACAAAAATATGTATAAGCAAAACCAAACATCATAGCTAAATACTGCTAACATAGAAAATATATGTGTATATAAAAACACAGTAAAAACAGAAAATAGATGCATAAGTAAATAAAACATATAGTATGTGCATATGGATCACATTCACATTGCTGAAAGTACAGTTCTCTGAACCACACTTTGCCGAGACCATAACTCAAAATCTACACTTCTCCAAAATGGCACTTTGCCGAAACAGAAAACAGTTAAACTACATTAACTAATTTTCTCAAATTTTTGCAGAGGGGAAAGCCTCCCCTGCACCCCCTGCTAATTATATATACTAACTCCAAGATCACACTATAATGACAACAGTATATTTGTTCATACATACTGCAGTATGATCGCAAAGTGCAGTTTTGGAGAAGTGTAAATTTGGAGTTATCGTCTAGGCAAAATGTAGTTTGACAATATGAATGGGAACCGTGTATGTATATAAATAAATATATATATATATATATATATATATATATATATATATATATATATATATATATATATACACATATATATGTGTGTGTGTGTGTGTGTGTGTGTGTGTGTATATATATATATATATATATATATAAGCAGACACACCTATAACTACTATAAAAAGATGTGTATCTAACAGCCAAAGCAAAGAAAGTGTATTAAAAGGGGGGAGGAGAAGGAGGAAAGGTTAGCAGATATAATTAAGCCTTCCATCCCTTATAAAGGGTTTGAGTGACAAGGCCCCCCCTTTTAATACACTTTCTTTGCATATACTATGATGAAACAGTATGAAGAAATGGTTTATGTATGATGCATATTATATTGTTTAGATATCTGCAATATGTATGTAATATGCAAGTATGTATTATCATTGCCCCTTGTTGTAAACAAATTTGTTCTCATTTTTTTATCCCTATTAACTGATTTATAGATCCTGAGTCAGGAAAGCCAGTAGCCAGACTCCTCCCTAGGACCTTTATCATCTATATACTGCTTCCCTGCCATTCAGCTTACCCTTCCCTATTTGCTATACTTTAGAACTCAGTCACCTGATGGTATACTAACTCTGACCACCAGGTGGCAGTCTAACCTAGCCTAGACCCCTTCCTCTCTTTTCAATCTACTTGCTTTGGCTCCTTTTTTCCTTCTTTTCTCTTCCCCTTGCCCTACTGCCTAGCAATTCTCCTAATCTACCTCTTCCTGCTCCTTCTCTGCATTCTTCTCAACCCCTACCCTCTGCTGATTAGTAACTTCCTTATTCTGCCCTCCTCATTACCCTTAGTCTTCCTTCTTACCTGCTCTACTGAAACCTTCTTACCTCCTCCACCTTCTCTCTTTGGGTTGTTACTGCTTACTGATTGTCTCCTTCTCTACTTGCTGTGACCTGCTCCGTTCACCCTGCAAGCTCACTCCGCTCCCCTACCCTACCCCCAATTCCCACCCACCCCCAGTGCTGTTAAACTTATACCTATCTGGCCACACCCACTGTCCTCTGAACCTATCACCTAACACTTGAACATATCAATTCCACCCCTAATCCCCCTCTTCTATCATCTGTACACTACTACTTTATACCTATTCTCCCCCAAACCTCCTCTAACTATCTTATCATACTATATATCTTACTTCCCCACATAATTTGTCACTTTAGCCTGCCTTATAACTTACTTAACCTTTCTACCATACTACTACAATATGGCCTATGTGCATACACCTATCCTCAAATATTCTCTACTCATGTCTTCTTCATTAATATTCCTTAACTTAACTTATACCCTTACCTACTATGAACACTACTCTATGTTCTTTAAAGTACCCCCTCAACAGCAAACTACGCCAACTACACACCCCAACTCTCTCTCTCATAGCAACATTACCTTTACTTCAGCCTACCTACTGCCTAGGTTTCACAGATATACCCACATTACTTACTTCCCCAACATGATAAGTCTACCCAAGTACTATAAAGTCATAAAAACTGCATTGACACATTTTTTAAACCTTCTAATAGGTGGAGACATTCACCCTAATCCTGGCCCAATACCACAACATGACAATCTACAAAAACAATCATTCAACAATGCTTCCTCCTCTATAATATCAGGAAACTCACTCAGACTAGCTCAACTCAATATCCGTAGCATTAATAACAAGATTAGCCAACTGCATGCTCTTTTACAAGCTCATGCATTTGATATCCTTTGCCTAACTGAAACTTGGCTAAAACCCGCTACTCATGACCTAGAAATAACCCCACCTGGATATAACATCCTAAGATCCAACTGTACATCCAAAAAAGGTGGAGGTGTAGCCATCTTGCATAAATCTGAACTTCTTGTTACACCCATTGATGTGTTATTACCCCCAAATACCAATGCTGAAACTCTTACTGTCAAACTTCAAATTAATAGTGCTAAATCTATCTACATAATCTGCTCCTACATCCCTCCAGGTAATAATATTACCACTCTCGAAAACATTCTTAGCAGCTTATCTACTCTCCTACCTCAGGAAACTATAGTACTTGGTGATTTTAACATAGATTGGACCACATGTAACTCCCCTAATCCATATACCCACATAAACTTATTTGGCTTCACTCAAATAATAAACTCCCCCACAAGATTCCATAAACCTAGCAAAAAGGAAACTATTCTTGATTGGATCCTTATAAACAGTCATCCAGATACTTATAAAGTTGGAACTCTCCCATACGACATTAGTGATCATGTACTAACCTTCATAATAAAACAAAAGAAACACAGCTCTAATAATTACAACATGGTCACCTTTCATTCAAAAAAATGATTCCAAGCAGAAAACTTTCAAAATGAACTAAAAGCCGTTAATTGGTCACCTCTAAAGCAACTCAAACTGGACGAAGCCGTCTCTTATTTTAACACTTCATTCCTTCAAATCCTAAATAGCCACGCACCTATCCACTCTTCCCATGTAAGGACTAAAATAGCCCCCTGGCTCACAAAACTAACCAGAGAGAAAATGCTCCTACGGAACAAAATATGGGCCAAATGGAGAGCCTCAAAGAACACTGCTGACCACTTATACTTTATGCAATTAAGAAACGCTACCAAAAAAGACATTTTGTTAGACAAAAAAAATTATTATTCCAAACTTCAACAATCACACTCTAACAACCCTCAAAAGTTTTGGTCAGGCATTAATAAACTTCTCAAACCAGGGCAGGCTAGAACTCCAGCCCCAAACTCTATTCCCCATGATAGTCCTTTAAAATTAGCCAAAACCTTTAACAACTACTTCACTGAAGCTATTCAAACTTTAACAAAAACACTAACACCCACTACCCCCTCTCCTTTACAGAATACAAACAGTTCTATTCCCCTCTTACAGTTACAACCAGTTCCAACTTCCTTTATCTGTAAACTCCTTCAGAAACTCAAACCTTGTACTCCCTCTGCAGATAACCTCCCAGCAGAATACCTTCAAGTAGCTGCCAAACCCTTAGCTTATCCAATATCCGTCCTTATAAACAGAACAATCACAGAAGGTACCATCCCTTCCATATGGAGAGTATCCCATATAATCCCTTTGCATAAAGGAGGTAAATCCACTGACATTTCCAACTACCGTCCAATTGCTCTACTCTCTCCATTAGCCAAAATAATGGAAAGATGTATCCACCATCAACTACTCCAACACCTGCTCCATAACAACTTACTTGCTAACTGTCAGCATGGCTTTAGACCCTTTCATAGCACCACTACTGCCCTACTAAGTTTTACAGACTGTATTAGCAGAAATCGAAACAACAACTCTCTTTCATCTGCTCTGTTTATAGACCTATCAAAAGCTTTTGATATGGTCAACCACAGCTTACTTATCAGTACTCTAAAAGCCCAATCTCTTGACCCACAAGCTATTCTTTGGTTTAAATCCTATCTAGATAACAGACATCAAGCAGTACTCTGGGACAACAATCTTTCCACACCCCTCCCTGTGAACACTGGAGTCCCTCAAGACTCTATCCTAGGCCCTCTTCTTTTTTCTATCTTGATTAACAATCTCTACACTATTCCAAAAACCACAAAAAGTCTCGAACACTGTTATTATACCACACAAAGGAAGACTCCATTGCAATTTTATAGAAAGCTTTAATCCAAAGGTTGTAGTTACATCCAGTAACACAAGAAACACACTGCTGTTCTCTTCTCTAGCGCCTCGGCAAATAGCCTTTTCAGAGTAGATAGTTCACTAAACTAAACAATTAGCCTCCCTTTTAAACATCTACTATCACACATTAATTATTTCCAATTATTCAATCAACCCTTTGATACATTTTTTTTAAAAAGGTAGAACAAGTAAAATGCATAAAATGCTGTATTTTTAACCAACACTAATTACAGCAAACTTTTCCATGAACAGTCACTATTCAAACCATTAGGTTTGAGCGTATTGAATTTTAATATAAAATATAATTCCTTTTTCCTAAGTATTTGTTTTATGGATTTATCATTTAAATACTTTATATTCTCAATGCTATCTAACACTGAAACTTTCAAATTCTCCACCTTGCCCCCATGATACTGCTCACAGATGCAGCACAGAATGGATTAGAATTTTGATAGACAGAGACACACTAAAGAAGCAGAAATTAAGAGAAGAAATTAGAACACTGTGTATTAATATTTCTAACAAAATTAAGCAAGAAGAGTTACAACAGTTTTTGATGAAAACTAATGAACAGCTAAATGAGTATGAAATAGAACTGATTGATCGTAAGAAAAGTAAATTACACAGAGACCTACGTGATTACGAGAACAAGAGAGCGTTTTTGTTATCAGCCAATCAGAAGATCCGACGGCAGCGTGTGCATTTTGAACAGAAGGAGATGCAAAGAGAAGGAGAAGGATATGCTTCTGTGGAGAGCGGGTTGTCGCAAACGGAAGCAGAAACGGACAACGAAGAGTATCCAGCACTCCCCAAACCTGGAAATCAGAAGGGAATGAATACGTTTCAAGAGAATCGTTTCAATCGGAAACGGAGCTGGAATGGACAGGGTTATAATGGGGGAGGGCAGGGGAAACAGCGATCAAATTATAACAGCAATAACAGCAAAAAAAGGAGATGGGATGGACAATGGGACTAAAACTGTTTGTGAGTATGATAATAATGAATATGTAGTAAATTTATCTGGATGTGATTTGTCAGAGTGTGCATTAAATGTCTTGAACAAAGGCCTGAAATTTGTACCCACGGTTTTTCCTAGGGTACATATGTTAAAAGCAGACATATTTCATTTTACTCGCAAACTGCATTTAATGGAGATGTTCCATTGGTCAAATAAGGATTTCCCAGTAGAAATTAATCAAAAAATTAATAATATAACTGCATTAGTCAATAGTGAGGAAGAGTTTTTTTCGTGTAATTCGGAAATTGATACAGATGAATATAGGCAATTGGATACGAGTTTAATTCCTATAGCTAGTACCTATATGCCACCTCAAAGTAATGAATGTATCAGATATTTTCAGAAATCGTTAACACATAATATAGAAATGGAATGTGATAGATTTAAATGTAAGGATAAAAAGGCATGTATGTATAATCTTACTAAAATGGAATGGGACTGTTTGAATGATTTAAGTAGAGATGACAAGATAATAAATTTAAACCTTCGGACAAAGGAGGGAAATTGGTTATATTAAATGTCAAGCAGTATTTAGAAATGAGTTATGAACACTTGAGAAATGAGAACATATATGAACAAATAGATATGATACAGTATAATGAGGCACAAAAAAAGTATGAATATATTATTGATAAAGGCTATAGATTACATTATTTTTCTTATAAGGATGTAAAAGACAAATTTAATATTAATACTCCCAGAATGCCATGTTTTTATTGCATCCCAAAAATACATAAAAAAGTCTTTCCACCACCAGGACGTCCTATAGTGTCAGCGACAAATGGGTATTTGGAAAATATTTCAAAGTTTTACATCTGTATCTGATGCCTATTGTTAGTAAATTACCATCCTATATTAAGGATGTCTTTGACTTTATCACAAAGATAAAAGATATATATTGGAAGGCAGATATGTATTTTGTGGTAATAGATGTAGTGAGCCTTTATACGAACATAAGGCATGAAGATGGAAAGATGGCTATCAAGTACTTTATGGGTAATGAAAATGCGGTGGATTATGTATTGGAATTGTTTGACATATGTTTAACCAATAATATGTTTGAATTCAATGGTTCCATGTACAAACAGAAGCAGGGCACTGCTATGGGGGCAGCTTTTGCCCCGAGCTATGCAAATGTATTTATGGGATTTTTTGAAGACAAACACATATACAGTAATGCCTTTTTTAAGAAATATGTACATGCATACTATCGTTACATTGACAATTTAGTGTTTATATGTGAAGGGGGACAACTAGAACTTGATAATTTTTTAACTGAAATACAGGATAATGTAATGAATATCAAGTTTGATGGGCTACAAAAGGGCCAAAAAGTGCAATATTTGGACATTTCAATAATAGGAAAAAAAGGGCAAAAATTAGAATATCAAATACATAGGAAATTTCAAGGCAGTGGCTCCGTATTACACGGTAGCAGCCATCATCCCCTGCATATTATGAAAGCAATTCCTTATACAGAGTTGAATAGGGTAAATAGATTGTGTAGTAATTCTAATACCAAAGAAAAGGAACTTATGTTAAGTTGCAATAAATTTATAGAAAGGGGTTATGATCTACATAACATAAAGCAGAGCTTGGATAAAGTTAAAAATGTGGAAAGTATTATGTTGAGGGGTTGTGGAACACATCACAAGATAGCAAAGAGAATGTATATTTTGTTTCCACATATTCTATAGCCTCAAATAGTGTTAAACAGTATGTTTTAAATAGTTGGAAGTTATTACAAAAGGAAGTAGATTGTTTAACAAATAAGAACATAGTTTTTTCTTACAGGAGGGGAAGAAATATACAAGATTTTTTGATACATAGTAGGTTTAAAATGGCATGTTTGCCAATGTTGTCACAAGTTATGGAATATGGAACAATGAGATGTGGGAAATGTACTATTTGCAAGTTTATTGTAAAACAATTTTATCAGATTAATAATGCATTTGAAATCAAGGGAAATTATAATTGTAATTCTATGGCGGTAATATATGGAATTGAGTGTAGCTGTAAAAAGTTTTATGTGGGTGAGACGAAAAGAACATTGACCTGTAGGATAAAGGAACATGTGAGGGATATTTTGAAAAATAAGGAAACCAGCCCCTTGGCAGGGCATTTCCAAAAGTATCATGGGGGCAAGGTGGAGAATTTGAAAGTTTCAGTGTTAGATAGCATTGAGAATATAAAGTATTTAAATGATAAATCCATAAAACAAATACTTAGGAAAAAGGAATTATATTTTATATTAAAATTCAATACGCTCAAACCTAATGGTTTGAATAGTGACAGTTCATGGAAAAGTTTGCTGTAATTAGTGTTGGTTAAAAATACAGCATTTTATGCATTTTACTTGTTCTACCTTTTTAAAAAAATGTATCAAAGGGTTGATTGAATAATTGGAAATAATTAATGTGTGATAGTAGATGTTTAAAAGGGAGGCTAATTGTTTAGTTTAGTGAACTATCTACTCTGAAAAGGCTATTTGCCGAGGCGCTAGAGAAGAGAACAGCAGTGTGTTTTTTGTGTTACTGGATGTAACTACAACCTTTGGATTAAAGCTTTCTATAAAATTGCAACGGAGTCTTCCTTTGTGTGGTATAATAATAATCTCTACACTATTGTTCCACAAGCCACTTGCATACAATACGCTGATGACTCTACTCTAATCTGTACTGCCAAGTCCTCATCCTCTCTCCAAACCCTTACTCAAATGGTATTTAATTCTGTAGAAAAATGGTTTACTGATCAATGTCTCCTCCTCAACCCCAAGAAAACCAAACTATTACTCTTCACTCCCACTCAAAAATCGCCACAGATCCACTTCACTATTAACTCCTATAATGGAACTTGTATCTCCCCTGATCCTACTGCACGCCTTCTGGGTATAACCATTGATCACAACCTCAGCTTTGATGACCAGATCAATAATACTATTCAAACTATCAATAAAAAACTAGGCTCTCTGTATAGAATCAAACACTTCCTTACACAACTGGCTAGAACTTCCATTACCCAGGCTCATCTTACTTCTACCCTATTCTATGCTTCTGCCATTTATACCAATTTATCTAAGCACAATCTTACCAAGCTTGAATCTAGCTATAATAATATAGTTAGATTTGCTACTGGCTCTCCCTATAGGACCCACCACTGTCTCAACCTCAAACAACTCAAATGGTTAGAACTACAAAACCAACTACAATATAATCAACTTGTAATCACACAAAAAATTCTGTACCACCCTACTAATACTTCTATCCTCTCTAACCTGATCTCCCCATATAAAAATCTTACAACACTACGCTCAGCTAGCAAGTTACTAATTGCCAACATTAAATCTAATAACAAAGCTGGGGACTCACTCTTTACCAATGTGGTGGGCAAAATCTGGAACAACCTTCCTACAACACTAACCTCTCTTTCATCTACTCCACTCTTTAAGAAACACCTCAAAGATCACCTAAAAATACATTGGCTATGTCCCTGCTCAATGCCTGACTAAATATTCTTATTCTCCTTTCTCTGCCCCTTTTTCCCCTACCTCCTGGGCTACTGCCCCTCCATAGTTCTAATATATCTTCCAGCCTACTTCTCTTCTCCCTCTTTGACTAAGTGAATGTCAATTTGCTTTTCATGCCAATTTGCTTTTCTTGTCAAAAATTGTATGAACCTGTGCTGATTGTACCTTATAACTCATTGCTTAATTGCTATTTAAAACCTAAACCACGACTTTGTAACTTTGATTCACTCAAATTGCTTGTACTCTCTTTATAATCATTGTGTGCTTCAAAATGTATTTTTTAAGCTTGTTTTTTATTCTAACTATTGTATGTAGTAATCTCATCATACTTGGAGCTTTTCTCCCCGGGCCTCTACTGAAAAAGGATATGTATCCAGCTAGACTAGCCCGGTCAACAAATATAAAATAAAAAATAAAAATAAAATAAATAAAAATATATGTTTTATTTATTATATCTGAAATCTATTATATAAATTGTGGTTGGAATATACTAAAAATTAACTTATTTTGTTAAAGTGTTAGGTTGTTTTAAGTCACTTGGTTTCCACTAATTATTTAATTGGAAGGAAAAAGGTTGCCAGCAGTGATTGATTTAACAGTGTTTAAAATGTTTAGGCTTGTGATAGAATTTTATGTCTGATGAAGCATAGGAGTACTACGCAAAAGCACTTACACGTTTTCTACTAAATAAACTGTTTGCTTTTATGCTGTGTGTGTCCTTTGTCTGCTTGGATTTCTTGCATTATATTTTTGGAGCCTAATCTGGACTTTATCTGATGCAGTAGTTTTGTTTTTGCCTCTGTTTATACTATTAATTTATTTTTGAACTATCTGTATGCCATTTTATTCAGTGATTCTGTTCAGCAACTGATATTAGTTTAAACCTAGCCTAACACTTGCTGGTGACATCTATCCCAACCCCAGCCCATCCACTTCAGTCAAACCTACCCCCTAATTGTAATTCAAGTTATAGACCTATAATTGATAGGACAGCTAACTCTCTCCTGGCCTGTCACCTTAACATTAGAAGTATTAACAACAAGGTACATGAACTCCAAGCACTCCTAGCTATCCACTCCCATGAGATTCTCTGTTTATCTGAAACCTGGTTAAAACCTAGCACTACAGACAATGAAGTGCTACCACCTGGGTATAACATATACAGGCTGGATCGTGCTTCCAGGAAAGGGGGTGGGGTAGCTGTTCTATATTGAACATCACCATTGAAGCTATACAACCACCTCAAATTAACAACTCAGAGATTCTTGCCACCAAACTACAAATTAATAAAAATAAATGTATTATATCATCTGCATGTACATCCCCCCCAGGTAATAATGTAGCTACACTTGAAGATACCCTTCACTGGCTAACATGTCACTACCCCTAAAGAAACCATACTACACAGAGACCTCAACATAGACTGCAATACCTGTTCCTCAGGCTCACTAACCACCCATGTCAACCTGCACACATTCTCACAAGTCATCACGACCCCTACCAGGATAGATAAACCAAACCAAAAAGAAAGCATACTTGATTGGGTACTTATAAATAGTCATCCCCAATTGTACACCTTTGGGACCCTCCTTGATGACCTAAGAGATCACTTTCTCACATATATTATTAAGCACAAGGCAATCAACCCTCAACAACCTTACTTAGAATGGTAAGAAACAAAAAATGCTTTAACTCCACCAAATTCCAACAAGAGCTAAACTCATATAAATGGTCAATTTTAAGGCACCCCCCCCCCCTTTAGATGAAGCAGTTGCTACTTTAACAACAAATTCCTAGAAATCCTTGATTCTCATGCACCCACTCATTCAACAAGAACTAAGGCAAAAACTGCACCATGGCTATCCAAAGAGTCTAAACTAAATATCACCCTTAGAAATAAGGCATGGGCATTATGGCAAACTACTAAAGACCCCCAAGATCACATTAAATAAAGGCAAATGAGGAACATCACTAAAAAATCCATCCTACTAGACAAAAAAAATACAGCCTCAGAAATTCTGGGCAGGTATAAATAAACTATTACATCACGGACAAACCTCCACCCCAGTCCCAGCAGTCTCAATTGATAAACCTTTCAAGGAAGTCTCTGACAGTTTTAACCATTTGTTTTCTGAGACCATTCAAGCCCTAGTGAGCCAACTACCTCCCAGCCCCTCCGTCATGAAATCAGCACCCCCAGAAACCAACTCACATTTAGATTCCAACCAGTTGCTACCTCCCTCTTCCATACCTTTAATAAAAAACTGAAACTAACTACACTCTCCGCTGACCAACTCCCTAGCTACAAAAAGCAGCCAATGCCATTGCTTACCCCATCTCGATACTAATCAATCCAACAATAGCAGAAGCCAGAATCCCTTCTATTTGTAAAATATCCTATGTAATCCCACTTCACAAAGGAGGTAGCTCTACTGAGTTATCTAATTATAGGCCAATAACAATACTATCCCCACTTGCAAAAAATATAGAAAAATGTAAATATGGACAACTGATGCATCACCTAACTCAGAATAACCTCATGGCAGACAACCAGCATGGCTTCCGACTACACCACAGCACTACTTCAGTCCTTCTAGCCTTCTCCAATACCATAAACCATAACTGCAATAACAATAACATATCCTCAGGCCTTTTATTGGATCTCTCCAAGGCATTTGATATGGCGGATCACCAATTACTAATCCATACCTTGAAAACTTTCTGCCTAGATATTATAGTCATCCAATAGTTCCATTCCTATCTAAAAGATAGACAGCAGGCTGTCCTTTGGCAAAACAAACTTTCTAAACTCCTACCCAACACACTAGGTGTACCCCAGGGATCCATACTAGGACCCCTTCTTTTCTCCATCTTCATTAACGACCTCTATTCTGCTATCCTACAGTCAGCTGTGTCCAATATGCTGATGACTTCACCCTGATTTGCTCGGCCACTTCTCCAAATGAACTGTGGTCAGCTATACCAACCACCTTTAACACTATTGAAAACTGGCTTTCTGGCTGTCGTCTGATCATGAATCCCAAAAAAAAAAAAAAACTGTTGCTATTTTCACCAACACACAGGTCTACTGCATTCACTTTTACCTTTAAATCTAATAATGGCACAATAATCTCCCCAGACTCCTCTACAAAACTGTTAGGTGTTTTAATCGATAATAATCTCAAATTCAACCAACATGTTAATCAATCTATAAAGACCATCAATAAAAAACTAGGCTCACTTTACAGGATAAAAGCCTTCTTAACCCCTCCTACTAGATTTGCCATAGCTCACTCTCACCTGCTTTCAACTCTTCTGTATGCATCCCTGATATTCTCCAATCCAAACAAATCTGTCCTCAGCAAACTCTCTATCTGCTATAACCATATTGCCAGATTTGCCACTGGCCTGCCTTATAGTACTCACCACTGTATTAACCTAAACCAGCTTGGGTGGCTAGAATTACCCAGCTTGATCAAGTATAACTTCATGATTACTGCCCATAAGATACTTTACAATCCAGATAATACTCCTGCTCTTAGAAATATTATTACCCCCTCTCACAATCACCGGCCACTTTGATCCTCTAATAGATTACTAGTCCAAACTATCAAAACTAATAACTCTGCCAGTGACTCTTTCTTCGCTAACTCTGTAAGCATATCCTGGAACTCTTTCCCAACCGAAATTACTTTGCTCAACTCCCTGAGCCAATTCAAGACTAGACTTAAACAACATTTGACACTAAACTGGCTATGTCAATGTAGCAAACCCAACTAACTCTCCTTGATAATGAGACTAAAATAGTTATTTTAGCTTACCTGTGGCACTATCCTGACCTTTACCTTGTTTAACTCTAATGTGTTTTGGCATGTAACCACTGTAAATATTGTATCGGTAACTAACTGCATGAGTTAATAACAGTATTCTTAGCTGACTTGAATTACTTAATGACGACTTACTCTCTGATTTTTGTTAAACCTGGAACTACTATTATTTGCCTAGGTATGTAACCTCTGTAAATATTGTAATCATAAACTTAATTGCTTGCTTAGATATGTTAACTACTTTATATACTGTATTTTTAATCTAATTCTCCCCGGGCCTTCGCTGAAAATGGACATGTATCCAGTCAGACTACCCCGGTCAACAAATGTAAAATAAAAATAAAATAAATAAAATATTAAGCAGTATTCGTGTATTCATTTTTTCTTAACAAATGGAAAATATTCAAAATGTTAATTTAATAAAGATAACTGTAATGATTTGAAGAAACATTAAGTTGTAACTGGGATGTGATCAGCTATCAGCAATGACAAGTTGGTGTAGTGATTAGAGAACATTTATAGGTCCATATAAAGTCCAGGACTAGTTGCCTGGTCAGATCCATGTCTAACTGTGTTATATTTAGGCATTACTTATTATGGTATAGAGCTGAGTGACTGTAAATGAAAGGTAATAATCTGTTATGGGTATGTTACTCACAAAGAAAATAGAATGGAATTTTCGGCAAACTGAAAGGTATTAACTATTATTTAACTATTACAGCATGTAATTATTTGCAGATTACTAGACATTAAAAAATAGGACATTATTGATTCCAGCTTATTATCCTGTGTTTTTACTTGATAAAATCAAACCTTTGGCCCAGGTGCTGAAGGTGTTGGGATTTGAATGTGAGAAATGAGCAATGAATATCGACTCACCCTCCTCAACAAGATGGCTGACACTTGCTTACTGCACCTGTATCAGGAA
>NC_056744.1:504364854-504447354 GCF_019279795.1 Protopterus annectens
GTGTGGGATACGGGTATCTTGTGGTTGTAATGAGTGTGCATTTTAAATCACTTACTTTTATAGGCCTAGAAGTTTCTAAAGAAAACATGCAGGGCTTAATTTAATTGCTTTATTAGACAGAAGTTCCTTATGGAATGTAAGTCCTTAAATGAGATTATTAATATGTGCCATTTAATGTTTTTTGAAGGTGTTTCAATGAGGTTACAGTGCAAATTATTTGCTACACAAGGTCCTAGATTGCCACTGATACAATTTGTAATGAGAACATACAGGAACCATTAATACTTCTGATTTAGGCTTATAAAAGTTAAAGGGTCTTGTTCTGTTGGATGTATTGCTGTCCTTCAGTTTAAGTTCTCATTTAATGCTGTTTTATCATTGTTTTGATGAGGCTGTAGCCTATGTGATGTGCAGAAGCAGGCCCATCTCACCAGTTCTGAAGCTGTTTAATGAGATCAGACAAAGAAAATAGAGCTTGTTCAAACTTTTTTAAAAAATAAATGCCTTATGATCGTAGTGGAAATAATCATTAGGAGTTAAGGGTAGTTTAAGGTTGTTTAAAATAGGTACATGAAATGGTCACTACAATCAATAATGGATCTTCAGGAGGGTTTGACATTTTCGTCTATAGCATGTACTGGCAGAAAAAGTAGTAACAGCAACCAAAAAAGATGGAAGCTAACAAACATTATTAAACAGTTGTAAGGTTATTGATGTAAATTAATATATATATATATATATACTTATTATATATTTATGAAAAAGTTCAGTGGTTAGAGCTAAGGCACTACCTTACACTTTTTTAACTAATCACTTCCCATAAACTCATGTATAATAGAGGCAAATGCCCTAGTTAGAAAAATATTCTCCAACTTTATAACTCAAGTAGACAGCTGAGATCCACTGACAAAATGCTATTAATTGTTACAAAACCAAACAACTCACATGGTGTCTCTCTGTACTCTGATTTCCTGGCCTAAATTTGGAACTCCCTTCCTGTCACTCTAAGAAACACAGTAAACACAAGCTCTTTTATGGCACCAACAAGGGAATACCTAAATGATACCTGACTCTGGACATTCACATCTCCTGTATGATAAACATCCTACCTCTTACATTCTCATTTTTTTCCAAGCATTATTCCCTTAGTTGTTGGTTTAAAATATCCTCCTTTTCTAATAATGCAATATTTATCTGGAAGTCCTAATAAGTCACAAGAGGCAAAACCCATGTTACAACTCTTGACATCTGGACAACGACTCTGCAAAGATAAGCAAGTTGTCTAAATAAAGAAAGATGTGAATGCCATTCAGCTTGCAATAAACTATGACTAGCAGTAGATATTTTGAGAATAGCCTTAGAGCTGTATATAAACCAAAAGGATAATGCAGAGAAATGATAATGTGATTCAGAAACACAGACACTTAGAAATATCCATAAGCTTTAGACTAGGGGAATATGGTAATAATCAACTTTTAGTTCTAGATTTACCAAGTAACTCATATGAGGAATGAAAGGTAACAGTTCTGTAAGTTGAACATTTTGAACTTTGGAGCTTTCACATACCTATTTAGAAATGAAACACCTAGTACTAGTCTCAATGAAGCCTCTTTCTTTGGTACCAGAAACATTCAGTGATAGAATTATTTGCCCCTTTGACTTAAAGGTACTGGTTCTATAATTGCTTGTGAATGTAAAGACTGATGAACCTGAGCAAAGCAATTCTGTTTGGTTTGGAGGATGGAGATGTATTCCACTGAAAGTTCTTCTTTTTTTGTATCCAATGCTATATGTAGCCCTCCTGGACCAATTTTAAAACCCAGGAATCTGAAACAATCGTATGCCAAATGGGAATGTTAAGGCCTGATGGCCAACCATAAAGATAAGTATAGACAGCATTCATCACACCCCCTTGATCTGGCTTGGACTGGTACTATAGGAGGGATGGGAGAAGAATGGGGCATATCCATTTGGAACACGTTATTGGTATTATCTATTTTTTCACATAAAAGTACCTCATTTATCCTGGCAAATATTTGATATAAACAAAATTCCTCCTTGTGAAGAAAATAATTAAAGTTTTCCTCCCAATCAGAGAGAGAGGGAGAGAGAGATAGAGAGAACTAGGCTTGGGTATCTACAGGAGAAGAAGCCCTATCTCTGTCAAAATTAGAATAATTAGTCCTTGTTTATTCAAAAATAATTTTACAGGGAATGTCCATCAGTAAAGAATTCTGAATACCAGGATTTATCACCTGAAATGCCTGCATAGCCTAGGTAAGGAACTTACCTTTTTAACAGTAATAACTTAATTAGAAGAGCATTGTGTAACTTTTTTTATAGAAGTTCCAGCATAAAAGCATCACTTCAAAGGAGGGATGTCTTCCTGGTCTAATGGTCTAATGGTTTCTTGCCCCAGTTACCTCAAGAAGAGCCTGCTGGGGTGTCTGTCAGACCTAGAGAAGATGGGTCTTCCATGCCTGAACTGAACACTGGAACAAGCAAAGTGGCTGACCCTGGTTCATGTTTGACAAATGGACTACAACAGAGGAAGCTGGAGAACAAAGTTTATTGTCTGCTGAGCAACCAATGGAACCAAGAGTTTCACCCACTGTTGGCTGTGGTGTAGACTAAATCCACAATAATAGTAGGACTTCTTAGTAAGCGATTTTTTTTTTCTTTTTAAGTACTGCAGGAAAGAAAGTCAGCTAGACCAGAGTAAGAATCCATGCTGTAACTGGGAAATAATTGCCAAAATCAGTAAGCATAGCTGGAGTGAGTCTGTCAGAATGTAAGTTGGTACGGAGTGTTCAAAAGCAGCACATTTACACTTATAACACTTTTGCACAGTCTCTTAGATTATAAAATGTAAAAGTAAAACAGAATCCCCCTGTTAGTATTGCTAACACACACACACACACACACACACACACACACACACACACACACACACACACACACACACACACACATACACAAACACACACACACTAACAAAATCGAAATGGCAGGTAGGTTGTCACAAAAATGAGCATAATTATTACACTGACACACAATTCCCCAACTCTTTCTCTAAAAACATACATGTTCTACGAAATTCAAAGTTTACTGAAGCAGTAGATAATTTTTCACAAAATTCCCAGTCAGCACTATTCAAATACTTGCACACACACGCTGGCAGAATCAAAATGGTAGGTAGGTTGTCACAAAGTGAGAGTGTACATAAGCATTGCACTGACACCTAATTCCTGCATAAACATTACACTGACACCCAGTACCCCACCCATTTCTCCATAGACATTTATTTGTGTTTCACAAAATTGAAAGTTTACAGAAGCAGTACTCATTATTTTTTTCACAAAATTAGCAACAGATACCTGAATAAGCACTGTAAGCTAAAACTAGAGGTCCCTGTTAAGAAACGTCCAATACTAAGAAAAAAATACTGGGTTTCTTAAAAGGGAAATATCTCTCCATTAGTTAAAAAAAGTTTAATTGCTGTTTTTCTTAAAAAGGCAATACGCTCTGTGCAGAGGGTTTCCACAATGGGGACATATCTGTCAGAAATGAAGCACTAGGCTGATTGCTGATAGTGAGAAGTCCAAGGCAAATACTTCTCTAGATGACAAGCAACTACTGAAAAAAAGCTTCACTCTGATTGCTGATTTCTGATTTCTCTCCACAGGATTAGCCAGTCAGCAGTCAGATTGAATGAGTGGGGGAGGGGCATAGCTTTCTGAAGTATGTCAGCAGTCAGATTGAATGAGTGGGGGAGGAGCACAGCTTTCTGAAGTATGGCAGTTGCTGTTTCCCAGCAGGAAATATTGCCTGTATAGCCTAAGAACTACTGCAGCAATGAGAAAATGAAATCTAGATGATCTCTGTAAAGTGACCAAGATAGTATATCTAGAAGCAGTGCATACGTCAGATAAAAGAAGGATCTGATATGATAAAACATTGGATCAAATTGATCCTTAAAGTGGAAGATATTCTGTAGAGTTTGTCATATGGAAGAAAAGGTACACTGCTTTCTCCATTTAAATCTGACAGCAAGAAACCTAGGCTTATCATTGTGTTTTTTTTTTCAGTCAACAGTGGAATAAAAAAACAAATTAATAATCAGTGACAATGACAAATGTGTAACTAATCTTAGCAGGAAATATAAATGTTGCTTCAGTGATATAATTCCTTAAAACTAGAATGCTAAAATCCTGTTTCTTTCTCCCATAAAAATTAAAGTTATTTTCAAGATGTGTTTAATAGATTCGGTACTCTGGAAAGATCAGTACAACTATACTATGAAAACAAACTATACTTAGAGGGAGCTATGAACTGGAAAGACTACAATGACAAAACAGACCTCATATACTTAAAATATGGCAGCACACTTCAGTGACTAAAAAGAAGAGACAGACAGTGATAAAATAACATCTTTGAGCACCTTGGAAACCCCAGCTGAATAACTCCTCATCAAGCAAGTAAACTCAAGAAACATGAAAGGTTATAGGGCCATATTCTAAAAGAGTTACCATCAGTGTAAGTCTTCTCTGATTCTGAAAGACTTGCCCATCTATAAACATGCATGCACTGTGGGCCAGATTCCAAAACACCTGCTCTCAGCTTGCTCTTAGTATAAGTAGTCAGTTACACTAGGAGCAAGTCTTTTGGAAATGGGCCCATAGTGAATATGTCATCCAAGATATATTCATCATACCTGAATAGCTTCTGCATTCTTTGTTGTTTCCCTGTTCCTCCAATACATATGTACTTATTCAGATAAGCCCATTAATTAGCATCACCGTTCTGTATTAGTACTGTTCACCTTAAGTTACGTGGCTTTAAGCATTGTTAAATACTCATTTAAATAATTCCTTACAAATTAGGTGTTAGACCAGCACAGGGATCACATGGATGGGAGATTCCTGAGGTAAATGAAGTGGTAATCTTCAGGCTGTTTCATTACTCTGTGGTCTCTCTGGTAATATTTCTACTGAGCTCTTACTTTTTACTGCTGAAGTTCCTCTTTCTCTAGCCCATCCTCATTATCTATAATGCAAAATGTCTAGACAGATAGGAAAGTAGTCAGCTTTTTTTGTTATTTCATCTTTTTATTGAATACCTATTTACAATTTAAAGTCACTCTGGCAATTTTAAGTGAATCAGTGGAAGAAAACAGAACAAAACTGATAGCGTTTGAGAGCTTAAAGTTCTCATACATAAAACCTACAACCTCCAAAAATCATTTTTTTTCTAACAGGATGTCTTGATTTATGTTTATAGGATCTTTACATAACCTAACAACACAAACTTTGAGTTCCAAGTCAATGAGCTATTTGCAAGATCTAGTCAATGTAAACTTGTCACAACTTGTCACACACAGCAGACTTGTCTCTGGATCCCTGCTTCAGTTAATGGTTCATGAGGCTGTCATAGCTTTGTGTGTGTGTGTGTGTGTGTGTGTGTGTGTGTGTGTGTGTGTGTGTGTGTGTGTGTGTGTGTGTGTGTGTGTGTGTATAGTTTTTGCAGAGTGTGCTGCTCTAATACGTTATGACAGTTACCATTGTTTTTAAATTTTGTGTTGGTCTTTTCACAATTAACATATATTGACCAGCATATACTACACACTATTAAATTTACGCACCAGAAACTGGGCTCCCTTTCTAGGAACAATGGATCCCTTTCAGATACTGCAAGAAAAACTCTACCCAACACCTTCTTATTGCCAACTCTCTTACAGGCTACTCTTAGCCTAACAAGCTTAAATGATACTCAAAGAAACTCTTAGCCTAACAAGCTTAAATGATACTCAAATAAAGAAACTTGCCTCCTGCTACAATAAAATAGCTAATTGCTACCAATCTCCCTCACATAATCCACCATTATCATACCTTAAAGCAATTAACCTGGCTTGAACTACACAAGTACCTGATATATTCACAACTAATTACAGCACAAAAACTCATTCATCATCCAGAAAAATGCCCTGTACTGCGTAACTTATTAGTTATCTACTGTACAGCAAGGGACCTCTGCTCTAGTAACAAATTCTTATTACTTATAAATAAGTCAAATAATGTTGCAGGAGACTTGCTCTACTCCCCAATATATTGCTAAACTCTGGAGTAGTATCCCACACAAATAAAACAAAGAACAAATTGATGCTTTTATCAAATTGGCGGTTGAGGAAGGCATTATTTCCAATACCACCTCTGAACAACTGATTGTACATGACCCCAGCAGACAATATCTTTATTTGTTACCAAAGATTCACAAACCATTAATTGATCCACCTGGCAGACCAATCATTTCAGGGAGAGGATCCCTTACAGAACCCATATCTGTTTTTTCTTACAAAATATTTGAAACCCTTGTTGAAACATGTTCGATCAAGAATAAAAGATACAACAGAATTTTTACAGATTTTTTCTGATGCACAAACTGAACCAGAATGGCTTCTATGTACTTTGAATGTAACCACCCTTTATACCAATATTCCACATTGGGCCGGTCTTTTGGCTGTGGAATATTGGTTACAGATCTCCGAGCTATATCCTCCTGGGTTCAATACTTTTTTGATTGGGCTTACAGGAAAAATTCTTACTATGAACATCTTTTACTATCAAGAGGAATGTTTTTGGCAAACACGTGGAACTGCCATGGGGGCATCATTTGCCCCTATATACGCAGATTTATTCATGATGTATGTAGAGGAACAATTGATTTATGATGCCCTACATAATATTTATATACCTGAACTTGATATTTGGCATAGCTATTTAGATGACTGCTGTATTATATGGAGGGGAGATGCAGAATATCTTGAGGAATGTGTTCAATACATCAACGATATCAAATGGGGTTTACAATTTATTTGCCACCATGATCAACATCAGATAACTTTCTTAGATGTTATAGTGACTAAGAATGTTGATGGTACATTGAACACCCAAGTTTTTCGCAAGTTCCCTCAATATAATTCCATATTACATGCCAGCAGTTTTCATCTGCCACATGTCACCCGTAACATTCCCAAGTCACAATTTATCAGACTCAAAAGGATTTGTTCCAATGCTCAACAATATGAGAACTCCAGGCAGGATATGGTCCGAAGATTCAAATGTAGGGGTTATAAATGAGGGGTTATCACCATGGCTTGTCATCAGGTATCATATAAAGATAGGTCTGATCTTATGACATATCAGGACAAACCTAAAACTGATTTCTCTGAAGCCAGGCTTATTACCACATATGGTCAAAACACTGATATGTTTTGTCAGGTTATTCATCAGAATTGGAACATATTAATGTCTGACCACAAACTGGGATGGGTCATTCAGAACAGATACCATTTTGGTTTCAGAATAGGAAAAACAGTGGGAGCACATTTAAATTATTATATACTGAGGTTGAATAGGGTTAGGGGTTCGACACAGTCTACACTGACAGGTGAGGCCATCATTGGATGTTTTCCATGCGGTCACTGTGTTCACTGCATCAGGATTAATAAAATTAAGAGTTTTAGTACTCAGAACACAAGTAGAGTTTATGACATCAACTGTTTTGCTAATTGTTCCTCAGATTGGGTGATATATCTTGCCACATGTTCCTGCGGGTCCTTTTATGTGGGCCAAGCCTCTAAGACATTTAAATTTCGAGTCAGCCAGCATTTAAGTGATATTAAACACAAAAGGATTACAAATGCCCTATACAAACATTGTGTAACACATCCATCTGCTACTTATAGATTCATTATTATAGACACCATTTCAGGCAAAAGGAATAACCCTATTGGTTGGAATACTATATTGGATAATAAAGAAAAGAAGTGGATTGTTAGACTGGGGGGATTATTCCCACCTGAACTTAATGGATTATTATGATCAACCTATGGGATGCATGGTTACTAAATGTAGCTAATATTTATTTGTGGTATTGGTGATTATTTTACTTGGCACTGAAGAAGGCTTTGGTTTAACACCAAAACCAGTTTGTCTTGCTTCTACACCATTAAAAAGTAAATTGGTTTATCTCACCCTGGTATGCTGGCTACTATTTTTTTAAACAAATAAAACTGTCCAACAAACGCAATAGTTTAAACCGCTGTTAAGTAACGTCTTCACCAATCCTGGTCCAGTACATGCTTGTCACAAGAGTGAGACTTTGTGTTCACCATACACCATTTTCCAAATTATCTCCTTAAACAGAATATATTCAACCTCTCACTGAAAAGACAAAATGTTTTTTATACATAACTGCTGCCTGTACAAATCATTAAGTTGCATGTGGTCTTTCTCTTTAGTAACTTCCACCTCTGTAAAATCTTAGAAAGTATAAATATAACTGCTCTATGTGTATAAATGTAAATACAAATGTAACTCCTCTGTGTTTGACTGGAACTTAATATAATGCAATGTAAGCAAATGGAGCTTTTCTCCCAGAGCCTCTGCTGAAAATGGATATTACCTGGTCAGACCTTCCTGGTAAACAAAGACAAATAAATACATACATACATACATACATACATGCATGCATACATAAATACATAAAAAATAATTTCTTGCAACATGAGAGTTTTAGTTAATTGTAAATATTTCCCAAATTTCCCTATATCTGGAATGAAACAGCACTTACATTTTTTTCTCACATCACATTTGTAAGTGGTTACTCCAAAAGGTGGTATAGCATGTACTGATCTGTTTTAGTTTTTTAACCCATTGTGGTACAGATGTTTTACTTTGCTATATGTTTTATGTTATGATGCTTTCTGTTTATTGAAACAGCATACATGAGCTCGGGATCAGTCATATCTAGTAACTGGGCATTATTTAAGGATTGTTATTAACATGTTGTGTACAGATAAGCAAACTACATATTAATTATGGTGCTTGTGCTGTTTTTATTTAACTTTCTCATGTTGATGTTTATATGCATAAGAGCACATAAAGCTAGACTTAAACTTTGACTGTTAGGTCTCTTCAGCAAGCTGTGTGAATGATTACTTTGTGGTACTCACACAGGTGATAATAAGGTTTCCAAATGCCTTTGACCTTGTTGACTAAAGAAAAAAGGTTAGATTACATGAGTACTACAATGGCTCACAAACTGTCTATTAGAAAGAAAGCAAGCAGTGGTCTGGTAAAATGTGCTGTCAGACCCACTCAAGGCAAACATGGCAGTTCCACAGGATCTATTCTATGACTCTATAAATGATGATAAGCCTGGTCCACATACATAGGGATTCAAAAAGCCCATTTAAAAAATGACAGTACACAGATTTGTTGACTTCCTCTAACCCGTGTTATTCTATAAATAATCATAAACCTGGTCTGTACACCGAGGGTGTACAACAAGCCCAGTATAAATATGACGCAACACAGATTCACTGACTCCCTAAAAAAGTAGCATATGCAGTAATGTGTTTACGGGATGTAAGCTGTGTTGAGATAAGTATAAGGGAAACCTTTGAACTGATGTGCGGGAAAAGAGTAGTGTAGACAACAGGGATGGATGCATGCTTGGAGACTGTCGTACTTGTTAAAAATGAAGATGTGAAAACCATGGAGGTGACGGTAGTGTTGGTAGGTCAAGTGTTAGTGTGTTATTTCAAAATAAAAATGAAGCCAATGACATTAACTGTAATATATACATAAAGAAAGGTGGAGAAAAAAGATGTTTCAGAAGATAAACAATGTGATAATCAATTTAGCTATAATTATATCAGGTGATTTTAATTGTAATTCATGTTAAGAAAAAGATAAGATGACACAAATCATTAAAATAATGAAAGAGGTGATGAAAATTGTTAGATTACTACATTGAGAAGATATGAGAGAAATTAGTAGAGGAAGTAAAGAAGCATGTTTTTCTGACCACAGAGCAAAATGGAAAGTTTTAGAGGAAAACAAAGGAATAATGAAAGAGACAAAGGGAATACTAAAGCGAGCAAGTAATAAGCTAAACAATGAATAATTGCAAAAAAGGAAGGAAGAGATTGTGGTAGGAACATCTAGTAATGAAACGGTTTTATATGAGTACAACAGATCAGTGGTTAGTATAAAAGGTGCACTCAGAAATAAATGAGATGATAAAACGAACAGAAAAGTGTAAGAAACAAAAGGAGAATAGTGAAAAATTATTAAAAGCAGATATTATGAGAAAGAGTCGAGAAAACTTTATGTACATACTATGGAAAAGTTAAAATGTATTGTTTAGACAAAAGTTGTTTTTGAAACGGAAAAACAAGAAGTGTGGCCTTTTTAGGTAAAATATAATAAAATGAAAATGGTGGGTATGAATAAAAAGGATTATAAATATTGTGGAGGTACATGTAAGACAGATGTATGGAAGAACTATGTAGAAAAGGCACATGAGATGTGGAAAAATAAGAAAAGAGGTAACAAATAAAATAGAAAAAGAAATTCTAAGAAAAGAGTTAAAGTAAGGGTGAATGGAAGAAAGAATCTGTTCTTGGGACAGAGTTGATTTTTATTATAAAATGATGGAATCAGAAATGGTGGGATCTTTAGAAGTAAAAAAAAATTGCGTGAATGAAAGAAGGAATACAAGATGAAGAAATCTGTGAAAGTGTAATAAAGTTCATATGGCAAAAAGGAAGAAAAATCAGAAATAAAAGATTTCAAACCAATAACATTGGGAAACAGAGGTTATTAAATATTTATAAAAATTATTTAAAAAGAATGATGAGGATTTTGGGTCTCATAATGACTTAGTGTGTGTACGGAGTATGAAAAAATGTAGGTGAAATGTTTTATGATAATTAAATAGGTAGAAAAAATGGGGGCTGGAATAGATGAAAGAAGAACTGTGGACGATGATGTGGCAGTTTTGATAGTATAAATCATAACAAGAAGTGGATTTTTTTGGAAGAATATTGTATAGAAAAGAAGGTGTTAAATAGCTACTGAGTCAGTTTATGAAGTATCTTTGGCATCTGTGATGATGAATTGATAGGAAAAAGATAAAGACAAAAAGTATTTAAAAAAGTGTCTAAAGAGTACGTTGTTGTTTGTGACAGTTATGAATACCTGTGAGAAAGTTCCTGAAGAAGCAAGATGGAAGGATAATGATGAACTAAGATTGTTGGGATATGAACATTGTCTGGATGCCTGTCACTGTTGAAAAACTGGCACCACAACACCATGTGGAATAATGGGGAAAAGGGGTTGAGGACGGATTGATGGATGCAGTTGAATAAAAACAACAAAAAAGTACTGATAAGGCAAGCAGTTATTGGGGAGAGTAGGAATATATTTAAAATAATTTAAATTATGAACATAAAAAAGAGCAAAGGGTTTGAAGAAGTGGTTCAGATTCTGGCTGAACTATTTCTTAAGGAATAAAATCAGTATATTAAGTGGAAAATTTTTAAATATCAAGTAGTGAAAGAACAATGAAGAGAATTCCTGAAAATAATAATAAAACTGGCAGAGAGATGGCAGGTATTTCAAATGTCTTTAATAAAAAAAGTTTATATGTTAAATACATATGTTTTGGGAAAATTAGCTTACTTAAGTAAAGTATTTTCCTAGTTTTCTGGAAAAATGGACTACTATATTTTTTGCTTGCTTCTTATAGGGTTCTGGATTAAATCCAGGGGAAAACAGAAATATTATATAATGTTAAGGAAAATGGGGACTGAATTTAATAAATCCTGTTTTTCTTTCCTTCATTGCATTCAATTCTAGGTGTAAAATGGTGCATGAAAAAGAAGTATGGTGATAAGAATTTATTTTTCTAAAAATATGATTATGCATGGGAAGGAATATAGAAAAAAGAAAAGCAAAAGGAATGTGAAAATATGAACAGAAAGAGTATGATAAACATAAAGATATGAGGGAATTTAATAAAGCCTACACAGTCTTTTTTACCATGTAGACATTGTGCCATGCTGCTTTCAGGAAAGTAAGCAGGCTTTAGATTCATTGAACACTGCTGGGCAGTGTGCATCCACGTGCCAACATGTGAAGTCCAGTGGCATGCAAATCATATCATAAGCAGCTGAATCTCATGCAAATGAGGTAGGTAGAGTGATCATGCAAGCAGATAGGCAGCTCTGCAGACCCCGTATCAGTGTCCGTACTGTAAATGGAAAAATTCCATGTACAGGAAGGTAGACAGACAAAAGGGGCTGCAAACATGTAGATAGAGGGACAGAAATGGCACACCATGTACAGATATGAGTGAAACTATCTTCCGTGTATCTGAAAAATTAAAGGAAATAAGTTAAATAACATTTTTTATAAGAATCTTGGCATGTTTGTGCAGTGTACTGCAGTGTGCAAACATGCTTTATAAAAATTTTTTTTTTAAAAATTGGAAAAAAACAAAATTAATATTATGTGACAGAAAATGTATTACAGGACCCTGTGTGGAGTATCTGCAATGGTGCATTGATACTGTTGCTAAAGGGTTAGGGCTTTGAAGCATGTAGTTTCCAGGCTGTGAGCATGTATTCCTATGCAAATGAGGTGGAGTTACTGAATAGCATAACGGGGTAATCGTGTCCGCATATCCCTTCCATATAGGCAGAGAACTATGCTGATGTTTACAGAGAATGTATCTGAAATTGGTGAGGGTGTGTCCAATAACTTCTACGCCTATTTCAACTTAGCTGCACCTGTTTGCATAGCAAGCTGCCATGCTGAGCGTGTCCTTTCAGTGGGGTGTGTGCACTAACTTCTAAACTTTGTTTAGCTAAGGGGAGCTTGTTTTTGTATGTTTACGTGGTGCGTCACTATGCTGAGCATGGAAATCGGGGGGGGGGGGGTGAGTACTAAGTGCTAAACTTTGTTTACCTAGAGGGCACTTGTTTGCGTGGTGCACCACAATGCTGAGGTAATCTAAAAGCCAAGGACATATTAATTAGTTTTGTCCCCTATTTAACTAAAACTAGGGCATCATAGGCAGCCAGTCACAGAGTCAGCATCTACAGCAGGGCACTTTAAAGTATGCACACACCCTACAATCTGATTCTTCCCCCATACTCTGCACCATTGGAGTATAGACTCAGAATGTTAACTGAAAGAATGCTAGGGGCTGCTGCAGGTCTGCTACATTTGCATGTGTTAGATGCTGAAGTGAATGCTGCTACTGCTGCTGCTGACAATAGGCCTAGGCATAGAAGGAGGAGAGTGTTCAGGCCCAGGGTAACCTTCCAGGAGCTACATGAGCTAGAGATTGTAGAGCACTACAGGGTGGACAGAGACATACTAGAAGAACTTACTGAGCTCTGCCACCCATAACTCAGACCTAGACCCCATCCCAGTGGAAATAAAGGTATGTGTAGCCCTTAGGATACTAGCTACAGCTACCTTCCAAAGACAAACTGAGGACATGATGGAGGTCTCACAGGCATCAGCATCCAAGCTACTCCACCAGTTCCTGGATGCCATGCTACCACATGCTAGTGAGCACATTTCTTTTCCCCTCACCCCTGAGGAGAGGGCCAGCAATATGCAACACTTCTACCATGTAGCACACTATCCTGAGGTACTGGGTGTCATAGATTTCACTCATGTACGCATCAAGACACCACCCAATGATGAGGGTAGAATCTACATCAACTGCAAGGGGTACCACTCCATCAACTGCCAGGTCATGTGCAATTCCTAGGGGATTATCATGAATGTGTGTGCTTGCAGCCCTGGCACTTATCACAGCTCCCATATCTGACATGCATCACGACTGAACCAGAAGTTTACTAGGGGGAACATCCTACACGGCCATTTACTGGAGGATGCTGGCTACACACTGGAACCATGGATAATGACACCCATCAGAAATGTGCACACACCCACGGGAGAACCCCATAATGAGGCAAAGCACAAACTAGGAACATCATAGAGCATGTGTTTGGGCTTCTGAAGTGACTGGGCCGGTACCTCGATATATCTGGTGGAGTCCTGCAGTACAGTCCAGCCACATGTGCACAGATATTATCAGTATGTGCAATGCTACACAATATGATCCTATGGAAACAGCTGCAGCAGGATCAGCAAAGGGAAGGGATGCACACACCCCCACCAGTGCCTAGGTCACCACACCCACACTCACAGGAGGACTTGGAGGAGGAACCCCCTGATGAAGTCCCTGTAGGCAGACATAGGCATGCCCAGTATGCCCTCTGCTTTGGCTAAGAGACAACACATAGCACATTCACTGACAATCTAGAGTCCTAGTGACTGACAACTTATTCCTACTCACATGCATATAGTAAAATTTTTGATGCCAGGCATCTAACACAACCTGTATCTATCCATGTATTGGCTGTGTACTGTTTGCATCACACAGAGTCAGCCCTGAACTGCAGTTCTGTCAACTGCTGAATTTTCAAGGCAAGCTTCTAACCCCCACACTACTTGTCAGGGTTAATATAATGCAATATTGAATGTATGGATCTGTTGCATTTATGCAAGGAAATATAGTGGGCTATTTGGACAGCTGTAACATCGACATGGGACTGCAGATACCCAGTACAATAGTATATGCTCCCTAAAATTCAGTAGGCCTCATGGTTGAAATATTCACTACATCAGTCAAGACAGATTTTAAACAGTGGGGTCACATGATATTTGGACTACTGTCTAGCCCAGCAGATCATGTGATGTTGTTCCCTACACGTCCAACACAGCAGTGTTCCCATATAACTGCTTTCACATTAAGTCAGCAATGGTATATCATTGTATGTCTCTCATAAAGCAGAAATAACAATTATTAGATGAAAGCCCTGTAACTTGCTGCTGGCCTACAAACTGCCTTCTTCTACAAGGCCTGATGATGTCATCCACCTTAAGACTGCCAGCTGTTATTTATGCTGTTTAATGTGTGCCAAATGACTCCTCTCTGTCTGGCAGCATGTGTGGCCCAGTGCATTAAGGGAAGTTAGTATGGGTGATGGTGCTGATGGTTCTAATCTGGAAGTATTCACATCTTTTGCACATGAGGTATTATTATGTCAGCGTTTTCACATACTGTCATTCTGTGCGTGGTGTAACATTATGAACCTCAGTCACATATTAAGTACAGCAGACAACTGGGGAATGCCATGGACATTTTGAGTGAAGTGCAATATTGCAGAAACTGGCAGATTTCAATGTCTGCACGATACCTCTCAGCCTCTTAGTGCAAGAAATCTGTACAAATCCTGACAGCATTGCGGGACAAAGGCACACAAATAGGGGCATATTTTAAATACTACTGTCATAAACTTAAAAAGTTGCTAGAATAACAGGGTTTGTTTCAACAGACATTTTTCTGAAGGATTCAAAGTCAGAAACTCAAATGTATGTCATTATTTAGTGACTTCAGCCCTCAGTTCATCGAAGCGATTTGCCAGAAAACCACATATTTTATAAGGAATGGACCAAAATTATGAGCCAAAACTCTTGACAGTCTATGAAACTCTGGACAGCTGAGAGGTATAGTCTTTAACACACAAAATCCCTGACTGGACTACAAGTAAGTGTGACCTGGAGTCACTTTATAAGTGCTGACATTTACACTGGTCACGCCCAAAGACTTAGTTAAAATGAGTGCAAGTCTGCTGCCCCGTCATCAAAATGACCTGTTCTGTATAGATATGTCTATACATACAGACATATGTGTATCCATATCCATCTCTCACCATCTCTCTCTCTCTCACATATATAGTATAGCTATCATTATGTGGTGTCAAATAGATATATACCATATACCATATATCTACATAACACATATGCTTATCATACACACACACACAGCTACACACACACATATATATATATATATATATATATATATATATATATATATATGTGTGTGTGTGTATACACACACACACACACACACACACACACACATCCCTGTTAATTACATAAATATGTGTGTGGATGTCTGCATTGTCCTACATACCCTAATAATGGTGAGTAAATCTGCACTATCACACATCCATACTGTTGCTCAAAGGATCCAAACTAAGGGCACAACAGTACATAATCCACTTACCTACAGACACATGTGCCTGCTGGATGTCACCACGTAGAGAGACGCAGGTGTGCAGGTGGTATAATGTATAATGTTGTCAATGCACACATGGACAGGGCACATTGCTCCTACCCACATGTTTGCCCATCCAAGTGCAGTCACATATGGACATACTGGTAACTGTACACACATAGCTAGGATAATAGTCATCCTACTGATAGAATACTAGATGCAGATAACAGTACAAAGCAATACCGCTCTTCAAGTCACAGATGCTGTTCAACACAAGCCTAGTTTGTGTAATGCACAAGTACTGTGCCTGCAATCACATGTAAAACAAACTCAACTTGTGGCACGTGCAAAATGTACTGTGACATATAGTGAATGAGACTAGATAGGCATGGAGTTCGAATCTCACTGCAGGCTACTTGGTGTGCATGTGTGTGTGTATTCCACTACAGAATAACTGCTATGCCCTCATGAGCTATCCATTTGCAATACTTGGCCTTGTAACTTGCTGCTGACCTTCCAAACTGCCCTCTTCTACAAGGCTTGATGATGTCATCCACCTTAAGACTACCAGCTTACAGTGTAGTATTGACTTAAGCTATGGCATGTGTGTTAAACATTGTGGTCTATAGTGTGTAAGACTAGATAGGTAGAGGGTTCCAATCCCACTACAAGCTACTTAATGTGCATCTGTGTTTGCGTATCCCCCTAAAGAACAACTGACATGCCCTCATGGGATATCCACCTGCAATATTTATGAAATATTTGGCCCTGTAACTTGCTGCTGGCCTACAAACTGCCTTCTTCTACAAGGCCTGATGATGTCATCCACCTTAAGACTACCGGCTGATAGTGTTGTATCTCACTTAAGCCATGCCACATGTGATAAATACTGTGATCTCTAGTATGTAGGACTAGATAGGTAGGGGTTCTAATCTCATGCCAGCCTACTTGGTGTGTGTATGTCCAGACAGTATAAATTGGTCACCTTGGTGACCTAGAAATAAGTGGGGTTTTGCAGTATTTTATTTGTAGCATGTGGTTACCCTCCCTAAAGGACTGACCGCAACAAGGCCTGCTGATGTCATCAAGCATAATATGTCCTGAACTGATAGTACTAGCAGACATGAGGTGTGTTGTGGGCATCACATACTGTGATCTGTAGTGTGAAGCATTACATAGGTAAGTGTTCTCATCTACAACAGCCAACTTACACTACATGTGTGCCTTGGCATGTCCTGTGATTGGAAGTGGTGCTAGCCTTAATAAAGCCATGTTTGTGTGTCATGTTGTGGAACCATAGGACATTTGAACTTCACTAGCATAATGGCCATACAGCCCTCACAATTAATGACATCTTTATACCCATATTTACAGGATCAGCACATATTGCCCCAGTCCAAGAGTGACACAGGCAGATGCCCTGTATTGAGATGATGGTTGCCCAGCCAATCATACGGATGGCATGTGGTGAGGTGCACTGAGGTGCTCTGTGTGCCATTAGGCAGGGTTCTGTTTCAAGGGTGTATGTAAGTCTGCTAGACAAATCTCTCCCATAATCATGTAGTACTAACATCACATATGAGGTTAATGTCCTTACAGTGAGTTATCCATGTACTATGCCTCCTACAGATAGGCAACATATGCAATCAAGCAGGGTCACGCATTGCCCTGTATGCAAGGCACAGATCAACTCTGAGTAGTCTATATGCCACAGGTGACAATGCCACTCATTGTAGATGACCCCCATTGAACAAATACTGACGACATGAAGTGTCCTTGTGAGGGAACATAGTGTTATGTGTAATTGCCAGTACTGCTTGGAAGGGTACATCAACAAATGGCCAATGCACCAGCTATTGGCGTGCTGAGGGAAGAGAACTTGGAGGTTATGAGTATGTCATGTACAGGTGACTGTGGCCTCAGCTATGCCATATGATTCCTGCCATACCACTGTAGAAACATGGTGATCTGAGGCACACTAGGTGTAAACCTGTGCTGTCAGGTCTGTGTGCCCAGTTTGTTCACCCCTGTGTATGTACATCACATGTTGCAACTGATGTTCTACTTACCAGGTACATAAGTCTAACTGATGGAAATGATACTACATATATATTTTCATGGAGTTTATGGCCATTAGCATGTCAACAGACATGTGTTAACAATACCCTCTTGCAGGGTAGTGACATACCACAGAGTCTATGAGTGCTCACATTTTGCAGGCATCAGCCAACATTCTAATCACACTTAGTCAGCAGTCGCATGTACTGTGGTTGAATGGATTTGAAGCAGCAGAGGACTCAGGACTGTGCCCTATTAAGCACTGCTGCTTACAGATCAGCTATTGGAGGTGAATATCCCTATGTTGTGTATGTGTGCCAGCAATGGGCCACTTAGTGACTCCTACAATGATAGTATCAGGGATGCCTAAATGGGTGCTTTGTGAATATTGCCTGAGTGGGGGATATAGTCAGATGGCTTGGCTCAGTCTAGTTGGTTATACCCTCACCCAGGTCCATGGTGACTGCCTTGGAAATGTCCACCATGTGCAACTGTCATGCTCCCCCTGTCACACATCCAAACTCTGTACAGTCAACTGTGCGTAGAACACATATATGTGTGTGCTAATCAGCTTCATGATGATCACCCCTTTGGACATACAGATATGCATACTCAGACAATGGATGCACCACCTCTACACAAGAGTATAACAGTTGCCGTTGTCCACTCAGCAGGTGTGCAGCCAGTAGTGTTGGTATGATTTCTAGGGTTTCACAATGGTGTTAGTCATCTTTGACAGATCACATGTGGGATGCAGCCTGAAATGTTAGCATGTGCAATAGATGCTGTATATCTTCCAGTGAGAGGCCAGTTACAAACTGCTCTGTAAATATGGAAGTTATGGGACAGAATGTAGGAATACCAAGTGTCACATGTGGTGGGGACAAGGGAGTGTAGTTGATGCAGACAGTGTGGGTGTACAGGTTAGGTATGAGTATGAACTCATCATATATGGCATCATGATGTATGAGGTCACAGACAATCTGAGCCTGCCCTTTGAGGTCACACATGTAACTACACTGTGCGTTGTGGTTCAGCTTTGTGTGGGTGGCTACTTTTGTCACTTGCCATTTCTTCACAAAATCACAACACTATGTGCTTCTTTTTAACTGAGGAGGTAGTGCCTCCATATAAGTGGAGGCACCCTCACCCCAACTGTTACACAGCACTGTCCACCTGTTATTGTACAGCCTGCTAATGGCAGTTGTCCACCAGTCAGGTTTGCTGAGCCATGACAAGCCTGTGTCCCTCCTGTCATGTACAGCCTAGTTCATGTTGTTGCAATGCTGCTGACATAATCCGTGGGTGTAGAGCTCTGCATACTTACCTGTCCCATCTGAAGGGGGAGGTGCAATCACGCTATGTCAACCATCCCACAGGAGGTAATAAATGGCTGTTTTGACATATATGTCTGTATTGTCTGCAAGGGGGGTACATATTGGTAGTTCTAAGGAGAATGATCTGTGGCCAGATCCCACCAGGGAGGACCTCACATTGGGGGGCTGTACTGGTCATCCATATTGGTAAACACATGATGCACTACATTGGATCCAAGTATGGGGATGTCACGGCACTACTGCAGGGCATTGTCGGTAAGGACCTGGATCATCCTTTGGGCAAGTAAGCCACAGCACAACTAAGAAACACAATGTGTGCATATTACACTCCCCTAAAGTATCTTTGGTCTGTACAGACACCTTGCATGACTCTCTTCTTGCATCATGCTGGAAGTAACTGCCATACTTACTCGCATAGAGGACAACTAGCATGCAGTGTCAAGCGGTGGCCCAGATCTCTGAGTCATGTCATCTGAAATGCCATGATAGGTGCTAGCATGGATATGAGCACTGACACTGTCATACACTTACTGACACTGGACCAAACACTGCTACTTTTGTTCAAGGCCAAATCATGCCTACTGACTGTAACTGGTGGAACCCATTGACACTATGCAATGGATGTCAGACATATGTCTCACTCCACCAAGCATGGCATGACAAGGTGCATGACAATATTAGGCCAACAGGCTTTGCTGGAAACTGTGTATGTCAAGTACAATGTTATGCCAGCTGGGGGATAAACCCGCCCCTAAGAACTCTATTCAATCTTAGCCTCACTACAGGTTATGTACCTGAACACTGGCGCACAGCAACAGTGGTCCCACTCCACAAAGGGGGAAATTCTACTGACCCAGGTAACTACCACCCCATAAGTTTGACCAGCCTGATCTGTAAGGCTATGGAAAGAATCATCATGGAACTCATAACTGGCGACATTGGGGATCTGCAGACCCTTGATCCCACACAGTTCGGTTTTGTAAAAGGCAGATCCTGCCTCTTAAACCTGGTTGACTTCTTTGAGACAGTCACTAGTGCCATCGATGAGGGCAAGGCTGTCCACACTGCCTATTTGGACTTGGCTAAGGCCTTTGACACAATACCACACTCTGGCATCATTGACAAGCTCAGCAGCCTAAATGTAAATCCATATGTCACAAGATGGGTAGCAAATTGGCTAAAAAACAGAACCCATAAGGTTAAAATTGCTGGAGCCATGTCAGACTCAAAACCCGTCACAAGTGGTGTCCCACAGGGCTCAGTCTTGGGTCCACTCCTATTCGGCATTTATTTCTCAGATGTGAAAGCAAATATGGAAGGATTATGGCTGACAAAGTTTGCAGATGACTGCAAACTGGGTGCCATAGTGGATTCACCTGCCGACACACACATCCTACAGAAAGGTCTCATTGAAACGGACAACTGGTGACGGAATCATGGCCTCAAACTTAACGCCAAAAAATGTATAGTCATCCCCTTTGGGAAAAACAAAGTACCCACAAACTATCACGTAGACATTAACCCACTGAATACAGAAGATGTAATCAGAGACCTGGGGACTCAAGTCGATAGTGACCTCTCCTTTGACAACCATGTTGCCAAAGTGGTCAGAAAGACTTTCTACCTTGCCCAACTCATCATGAAGGGATTCTCATCCAGATCAAAGGAGGTCATTGTACCTCTGTATTCCTCCCTCGTCAGGCCCATGATTGAATATAATGCTCCATTTGGGATGTATCTCACCCGGCACATGCAACAACTGGTAAGACCCCAGAAGTACCTCACCAAGAGGATCATAGGTCTAAAACATGTGCCTTATCCAGCTAGATTAAAGAAACTCCAGCTCTATTCAGTAGCATACCGCCTGCTCAGAGGTGATTTGTGCCTAACATACAGGGCCATGTCCAACCAGGAATTGATGGACATGCTCCATCTCAAAAAATCCAAATCCACCAGAACCACACGAGCTAAAGATTTCAACCTCTGCACAAATATGAATAGGACATGCTGGAGGGATAGATTCATAACACAGAGGTTACCCATACTCTGGAACAAAATCCCAGTTCACGTGAGACAGAGCCCTTCATTGGCACTGTTCAAGAAAAATCTCGATGCATGGATGGGAGATCGCAAGTTTACCCCGGGAGTGACCTCAGTGTCACTACTAGACAGAGGTATAGTTTACTAAATAATGGGGTTCCACATGTGTCACTACTAGAGAGGCGCAACTATATAGTATGGGGTGGCGTAAAGCCACATCACTGTTGGCTAGGCTTATAAATGCCCCCGGGCAGATAGCCTAGTACACTACTATGAAACTATGAAACTATGAAGTGTCTGACAGCCATAATCTGGGAAGATAGCATTGGGAGACCTATGCTTCACTGACACCAGTCACCAGTGGAGTTCACCATCCTCCATTATTGGCATACCCCGTCTACCTATTCCCTCTCTGCAGTCACAGCCACTGTCAATGACCTCTGACTGAGTATGTTAGCAGGTAATTTCATATTGGGAGCTGTCACAGAATCCCACACAGAACCAACAATTATCCAGGATGGCCTAAGATGCAGTCAGTTGTACTTTAAGCTGCTGACAAAGATTAACTTCCAACAACTACACAATACCATCCTGTGGGAAATCATCCATCCCTGCAAAATATTATAGTGTCCGCACACTGCACACAGTTGAGCCATTACTCATGGAGTTATGGACACAGAGAGTAATGTAGCCTTTGTCTCTCACTAGTCAGTAAGATGTGACGATACATTCACTGTGGTACAACCTATACCGACAGGTTTGGGATGTAAATGCCAGACTGCCGCTGCTACACTGAATGTGATAGTCATCCCACCTATCATTGTGTACAATGGCACCCTTGCTATGTCACTACACAGGCATATTGTACAACTGTAGCAGCACACAGGTTCCATGGTACACCGATACACAGTGTAGATAACATGTCCTATGGAGTCCATGTCATGACCGTGCATGTGTAGTCTGTCACCTTCATGCTTTGTAGGGTATGTGTATGGCTCCATACAGGGAGGTCTTGGATACCACTATCTACCTCCTGTGCATCCATGACAGGACTAATACATGTATCACCTGTTCTATACTCCTACAACATCACTGAGGTATACATAGTACATGCTGTAGAGACAGGTATGTAACACAGACAGTACGCCCTATGTGAAACAGGCCCCCCATGCATGTGAAGAACTCATCTGTGGTGACACAGCATATGCAGGTTACAAAATGGGATGCAGAACATGACAATCATAACTGGTATCGGACAACTTTCTATACTGGACACAGGATATTTGTAGATGGGTCATCTCCAGCACCACAGCTTTAGATGTGTGAGTTCCCAAAACCCTGGTGACCCTTATCAAGGGTAGCAGACCGGTTCACAGACTAGGGTTAAACAAGTATGCTGAATGCTGCCATTGTCCTTGTTAACCTGTTATACACATATGAAGCTATGGAGCCATGCACTTATTGTGCTGAAGACATATTTCTGCTGTGTTAACATGCCATACTGTGCAGCTTTACTACCACTGTATATTCATAGGTTATCAAAACAGACTCCTTAAACAGAAACATAAACAGGTCCATGACACACTTGTCACTGTGTAACTATACAGCTATTACAACATCATACAACATAAGGTACACAAACATATCTGGTGTACTCATGACAAATGCCAGCATACAGTATTTGTTGTTAACCACTACAAGTGGCATGGCAAAACAACACTGCATTACACAAGTACATATCAACTAATATAATCACCCTGTGCATCAGACACATAGCTTCATTTCCCTGCATTGATGGTGCAGATGACAGGGATGTAGCACAGGTATCATCACTTGCACAATGTGTTGTGTGGGGGTGCAGGAGGCTTAAGTTGGCCCAAATGGTGTACACCATTTGTGTGAGTCAGGACTGGAAGCAGGTAAGATGGACCATGGAAAGGTGCCATGTGTGTCTGTAGCTGACCTGCATTTGACAGTGGTGTGTGAATGAGTGAGTGTACACAGTCAAGCTTAGTCCTCGCCGTACATGTGTGTGTGTGTGTTGGACAGCTTTGGCCCGTATATGGCAGAGTTGATGGTTCACCAGCTCCACACAGCAACTGGCTCTGCTAGGAGTTGTACTGGCACATCCATGCCCAAGATCAGAAGCAGTGCTAGTACCTGACAGTGACTGCTGTCTGCTGGGAACATGTCCCACATGAGAATGCCCAGAATTATGAACCCATGGCTTGCCACATCATAGTGTGGACAGCACACTCCCCTCTGTAACACTGGATGTACTGCCATTAAGAGATCATGATTATGCTTGGCCACGTGGACTCTCAGCAGATGGGGTTGCTGTCCTACATCCATGAATCCAACACTCAGCTCCAACCCCACGTTACAGCACAGAAAATGTGCAGTCCCAGACAGGCACTGTCTCAGCCCACTTTTATCCACTGCATTAGTCTACTGATCCAGGGTGTCCCCAATGCAGTGGAGGCAGCCACGAATGTCAGACTGTGCTGCATCCATAATCCTAAGTAAACATCTGGTGCTCCATTCAGAACATGCCTGTGCCTCCATGATAGCCCAAAATATGCACCAAGTTACCCATGATGTGACACCTGCAACAGCTGGTGGACAGCAGGCCTCCTACAAGTACCCCTGTCAATCCACCTGTGTGACACCTCGCCAGCTCTCTGTTTATGGCCAGTGTATACACTCACTGAAACCATAGTTGCCACACTTTCCTGTCCAATGTCCCCACCCCCTGACTGTCTAATATCTGTGGCTTCTGGGGACTGGGTATGTGTGGGCATACTGACTCTGTGTGGAGGCAATGGAGGCAGAAAAGGGATGTCTACCGTTGGGAAAGATTCAGCCCCCAACATCCCCACCTGTGCCTCACTGTGGCCACCCTCATCATCAGAGTCCGAAGAGACAGTGACATCAGGTTGTGTAGGGAAAAGAGACCAACACTCCCCTTTCACCTGTGATAAGAAAGAAAAAAGTGGTACATGAATACCTACACTATTGTGTACGAAAAATCCACCAATACTCATAATAACAAAGACCAACAACTGGATTAGGGGTCAAACATATTTCTTCTCCACATTCGTCCAAAAAAGACTTCCTCAAAACAAAATACACATTTAACTCAAGACCTTTATAACAATCACTTCAAGTAAATCAAGTAAAACTTGACCAGTAAAATTTACCTTTTAATTAATCAATATAAAACTATACTTGTTAAAACAGCACATTAAAACCCAGTACACCTATCTTAACAAATATATTGAAATACACGTTTCACTGCTTAATTTCAACCTTTTGTTTTGTTAAAAAGCCTCATTTAGACAGGGAGGCTTATATATCTTAACTGTTACTGCCAAAGTGTTTCATTTTGTTCAACTACACTCCAGTGATTACCCCCTCTAAGATCCTTATTTACCTGTTCCAGACTGGAAAATAAAAACATTCTACTCTGTTTACACACACAATTATGTTTAAATAGGGCATTATTCTGACCCTTAACTTTAATAGAATATAAATGTTCCTTAACAAAACAGTGTAATGGTTACCAGGAGCAGGACCACGGCCTTAGCCAATACCTGATGGACCTGTGAAAATTTGAAGGTAAGGTAATGTCAGTACCACTGCATGTTGCAGTACAAGAAGGTAAAATGTCCATATATCTCACATTTACAGTAGCGACTATGTTATTTGTTGTATTGGTCACATTCTGAGTATGAGAGTACAACCAAGGTTAAGCCCTACCTCCCCAAAGATCAAAGACCTGACACCCACGTAAAGGTATGTACAGCCTGACACACTGACTGCTACAGTATTACAGTGCTGATAACAGTAAGCCTACCTACACAGCTACACACTCTTCTGCTGTGGAAACTGGGGGACCTACTTCCACGATGTATAGTGTCATTGATGCGTGGGAGATGTTGTGTGTCCCTAGGTTCACCAGGAATTCCTCAGTGGCTGAGAGTGGTTATTCCACTGCAGGCCCTCCACTGGTGACAGCATGATCCCTGGCTACATGCTGCCTTTCATCGTGCAGCATTTATCATGTCCGTTGTGCAGTGTTGAACCTCCTCATATGTCCTGTCCCTATGGCCCATGCCATTCACATCACGGACAAGGTTTGTCCACAGTGCAGCCCGCTGTTCCCTGTTTTGCCTCCCTCTGGACAGTAGGATGTGATGATGTTGCCTTAGTCCTTCTAGCATAATTTCATTTTCCACATCAGAGAAGAGTGCATGCCATCTAGAGTATATGATTCCTGAAAGACAACAAAAGGGGAGCATATTACAGGATCACATAAGTAGAAGTACACTATGTAGAAATACAGCAAGGACAAAATGGCTGGCACTATCCACTGCTTGCTCACACATGTCATACTCCACAGTGTGCAAACATGCTAAGTGTGTGGATACAACTGAGATAGTAGCAATAGTCAGGTATTCCCATGTGTGCCATGACAGCTACTGCTGTATGATCATGCACCCAACACTTGAATCTATTGTGCTATGTCCCCTATGGGCAACCCACCGATAATATGTCATTAGAACAGTGCTACACAAATAGCAGTGTGCTATTACAACCACTATAAAGGGCCAGTCCAATGAGACCAGTGTGCCACAATGACAAATGACAGTGCACCTTTGATGTATTGTACATCCTATGTAGGTGTAAGACAGCAGGAGATCAATAACATGTCATTATCACAGGTTTAATGCTGTAATCCCTATTACCCATAAGTCTATTCACCCATCTGCATCCTGTTGTACACAATATCAGTTACATACCCACTGGAGTGCAGTACTCCTCTGTTGATATGTGGTGACAGCAAAGTTTTCACAAAGGCATGCTCTGTGCAAGGAAAGTCACATACAGGATGGTTCTCCATAGCCAGCTGTTTGCCTTTTAAACATGCTTGTCATCAGCAGGTGATTGCCTCTAAACCAATCTGTGGGTCTGAAATGCCAATTGCAGCCAACACAACTGATTTGCACTATCATCAGCCAATGACATGCAATCACTGTACAATATATAAGGCCTTCATGTAGATTAGGGCCCCTTTCTGATATGTTGTGCTGGACATTACTGGGGTGAGGAGACTATATTGTCACAGAGGGTAGGTCTGTAGCAGAAACCTTTACATAGAGATGTGTGTGCTACATGCTGCAGCTGCTGCAGCAGGTAATAGATATAGGCAGAGAGTGTGAACACTTGGGAGGACAACAACATGTAGGAGTAACTGTGGGAGCTGTGTCAGCCTTGTTGTAGAGGCAGAGCCAGAGTATGGCTACCCTTTCCACTCCAATTAAGGCATGAGTTTAAGGTAAATATGTTAGGCAATGATATCACTAACAGAGTACTAGGCAACATGTTTGGTTTGTCCTTAGGAAAGATCTGGTATAAATATAAGAATGTGTCCACCATTTGGGCAACTGCCAGGCTATGTGTTACAGTCTGGTAGTAATTTGCAACATGTATGAGGGCAGGCCTTGTTACAAGCAGGGACTCCCAATGTGTATATCAGCTGTGCAGTTGTGATAATCTGTACAGTGGCTTTGGAAGGATTGTGTGGTGCACTCTGATATTAGTGGTCCTCATTTTCAGTATCAGCATTGACATTCTCTCTGAATGCATATTAATGCATGATGTGGCACTTTATGTACTTACAGTTTTTCTATAGGGATATGTGAAGTGTGTTCCTACCTGCAGGCATGTGACTTCTGTCAGTGAAAAGCAGACATGTTATTTAAAATGCAATGTGTGGATAATGAGTGCATGACTCAGGCATTAATTGCTGCCTTCACAATACTGTGCATTCACTTCTACACACCACTGGATTTGAACCAAGGGCTGTATGGGGCAAAATGTATAGCACGCATGGTGATTAAGAAACTGAGCTACTGAGATGAATTTGCAAGATATATGTGCACACATACAGGCTGTGGCATACATTTTCTACATCCATCAGTATGTGCGTGGCTTTATATGGATGTATGTGTGCACCAGGGTCCACTTGAGCATGTATTTTGCCATTAATGCCTTTGCAGATGCCTTTCTACATGTTGCTGCTGAAGGGCACATTTACCTGCTGTCACAGGCCTCACTTACATCAATTATTATGTCTTTGGCTTTCTATTGGTGTACTATTGCACCAGAGTCCAAGGTACACGCCCATTTTTTCCATTAATTTTTAATCAAGTTTGAGCAATGAGGTGTGGCATGCAGCTCCGCTGAAACATGTTTAATGACTGTAAGTGTCAATTACTATGTTTTGTTTAAACCACCTGCTTTCATTAAGAGTTGTACGGTGTGGCAGGTTATTGCAGGGGTCTGCAGGTGCGATGGTCTTGGGTTTGAAACTTGGGACAGGTATTTATTTTGTAAGTGTGTATCACAAGTTTAAAAACACATATGGTCACTATAGCTCTATTTAGCTGAGCTTAATGAAGCTGCATGCTGAGTCACGTCAAGCAAAAACATCCTAAAAATATAAAGAAAAGAAAAATGGGTAGATAGGAAAGTGGTGAAATGGGGTGCAAACAGGGGGAAAAACATAGTGAAAGGCAGGTAGGGATGTGCAGGAAGCGTGTAGGAAAGAACCACAGCTATCCATTTCTTGTACATCAACAACTGTGCACTTTAACAGAATTTGTACATGACTTTAAACTCTTAATCCCAGAGAGAGGGGAGAGGACAACATAACTGCATTGTCAAGCCAGGTGGACCAAATTATGTGTGTCCAGTGGGACATGTGTTTGAAATGGAAAGCTATGTATGGGATATATATACATATATATATATATATATATATATATATATATATATATATATATATATATATATATTTTTTTTTTTTGGTGGTGGGGGGAAGTTGCCCTTTTTTTTTAAGGTGAGAGTGGAATGTTGGGGAAGGGACATAGGTATGTGTGGGGGAGGTAAGTTGGGTAGGTGAGGATGCATTAGCACACAGACAAGACAAACAACTCAGCAGACAGGGGTGGTGTGTGACACGAGTGGAGTGAACACCTTGGATGGGGAGGGTGTTGTGGAATCTAAGCCCCATGTGCCTCCAGAAGGCAGCAGTGTAACTCACATCCCCATCCATGGGACTGTCAGCAGTGCTCCTTCATTGCCCCAGGGTGGCAGTGCTGAAGGCTGGACACTGGGGCGATGCTGCCATATGGTCAGCCAGCATGGCCTCAATCCAGTGTAGATGATGGTCAAACCCACGGTAGACTATCCTGCACACCAAGACCGGCAGCTCAGCCTGGGTGACAACATCCCTTCCACCACTGCTCCCAGAGGGGGACCCATCCCTGTCCCATGGGGTGGTACTACCCAATGCAACAGGTAGTGCATGAACAACAGAGAGGTCACCACAGGTCTGGGTCCCAGATGTGCTGGGAGCCAGTGCTATGGCTGGTTGAGATAAGGTAGGCAGATCATCTGGAACTGTCTTACCTTGCCATGCTGTGGTAAGGTAAGGTTAGTGATAACATACCATTGTTAGTATTAATAGAATGAAAGATCATTTTAATTAATCCAAATACATATTAATGTATGTTATGTGTAACACAACAGTAAATAATATAACAGCAAACCAGTGAGAAGTAAACCATAAGGCCAACAAAACAGTTTAACAAAATATGTTAATATTGAATCATAATAATGCCTAACAATAATACATCACATTTTGCAAAATTATAGTTAGTTTAACAAAATATGTTAATATTTAATCATAATAATAAATACATGAAGATAAGGGGTGTTGAGAGAGAGAGAGAGAGAGAGAGAGAGAGAGAGAGAGAGAGACAATCCATTACTGACAGTACAAACTATATCCCTGAAAACACTGATAATAAATAGTCTACGGGTGTGTAGTGTCAGTTTTAAGTACAGTGACTACAATTCTCTTATAGCTGATGTAGCACTTACATACCTCTCAATTTGTTAGCGTGGGTCAGTATGGGTCAAGCAATAAAAAATGCAGGTATACAACTACACAGAACACTTTCACATAATGAGGACTTCTGTACCTACCAATGTGTTCTGTAAGTGGATTTGGTAAAACATTGCATTCCAGGTAATTATTTTTTTGGTAATCCTGTGAAAAACAGATTAGGAAGTTTTAATTACATTATGAGAAATCATGACACTTGAGAGGTGGGTTTGTGTACTGTACATAAACTAGTCATCCGTCATGCTTTAGTTGGCAGGCATGGGAATAGAACACAATAGCTGTGACTGCAGGGGACATCTGCAAAAATGTAACATTGACTGCAGCAGCTTAGTACAGACATCCAAGGAATACAGCCATTCTGGGAACATGTAAACAATTTTTTTTTAGGAATCAATAATGCTGCTTAACACTTTATTGGTATTGCTGATAAGTGTCTGTGAAATGTTAGCACAAACAATCATATCTGCTCATAACATGGGCTACCTCAACCATATACCATTTGCTCCTGGAGTGGGAGAAAAAGAGCATTATGTGACTGAATTCATTTTGCATTCTAGAATTATTACAGGACTATAGTTAACTGCAGTGACAATAGAACACACATGCATGGCATACAGCAGTACTGCATTTATTTAAACAGATTTCTTTAGGAATCAACAATGCTGGTTAACACTTTATTGGCATTACTGATAAATATCTGTAAAATCTACACAATATTTGCCCATAGAGTGGGCTTCCTCACCCATATACTTTTATTACCTGGAACAGAGAGCATTATGTGACCAATACTGGCCTGGAGACAGCCTTGAACCATATTACGAGTTAAACAATACAGTTTGCAGGCCATTAGTTTTGAGTTCTACAGCTATTACAGTGTTATACTTAACTGTAGCAACCTTACCATAGACAAGCAATGCATACAGCTCTACTGCAATGGTTATGATAACACAACCATGCTGTACACCATTTTGCTTTTGGTATTGTTTATTGTTTATTGCAATACAGCTGTTATTGTTCATTTATTGCACTACATCTCTAATTGCCGATTTATTGCACTACAGTTCTACTTGCCCATATAATGCACTACAGTTTTTATTATGTATATCTTATTGCAGTAAATGCTTTACTCTTTCTTGCTTATTGCACTACAGTTAGCATACTAAATCTGTACTTACCACACTCACGGTGCAGCCTGGCCAGGTGTCTAGCATGGGAATCAACATTGCGAGCCCTCTCAGCTGCAGCTATTGGGAGAGAAGCACACCATTATGCATACCAGTTCTGCAGACATTCAGCTTGCATATTGGTAAAACAGAGGAAAGCATACTTATATATTTGTGGGGCATTCCCAGCTCTGGCTTTTTGAACCCAGGTGTCCAAAGTTCCCCTCTTTCTCCTCTTAAGGTTGTCATAATGGTGATGACACTGCTCACCTGTGCGGGGGATACCAGTAACACTGGTGAGTTCTCTGGCCAGCCAGTCCCAGACCTTTGCCTTATACTCTGAGCCCTGGAAACCACACTGCAGTAGCCTGGGTTCATAACTTTTTACCAGGAGACCAACAAAGACCTTGGACTCCTGAACACCCCATTTCTGCACCTGAAAGCACGCAACTGCCATATCATCAGTTGATCAGATTCCAAAGACTGTTGAGAATTCCTGCTTATTGCACCTAATATAGGCTATTTTCCAGCCCTTACATGTCATTGAGCAACATTCAAAAAAGCTTCACATTGCTTAGCATTGTGCAAACCAGACAGGCACAGCTAAGCAGTGCAAAAACCCGCAGAACCGATGTTTTAGCTAAGCCAATAAAAGTAGCCATTAGCGTGTTTAAGCAGTGTTCAGCACATCAGGGCCATATTTAACAAATTTGTTTTTAAAAGTAAACATATATAATAACTTAAATTACAGACATCTTATCACTGTTATAGATTCAAACCCAGGACTGACTAAGCGTTAGGCTGTATCTATACCCATTTACCTACTTGGGATATTATGAAATCTGGTATACCTTTACATATACTACTGGGCTATCTGTTAGCATTGCTAAGCACCAAGGTGCACCATGCAAACAAGCTTAAATAGACCCAGACATAAATAATTAATTACATCCGGTTTCTATTTTTACACGTCTAGGAATTGTCGGCTATGTATGTATGAGCACTGCTTGGCTCTGTGGCACTCTGTGCAGTGCTGTGCCATGCAAACAGCAATTTAAAAAAAACAGAAAAAATTTAAAATAAGAAAAATACTTAATTATGATAATTAATGACATCTGGTTTCTATTTTTAGATGTCTAGCAGGTGTCAGCTGTCTATATGTGAGCTCGGCTGGCATTGCTGAGCTCTGGGATGCGCCATGCAAACATACAGGAATGGAAAAACAATTAAAATAAAATATTACACATTTTAACCGATTCACAGCATTTCAACAGTAGCAGGGAGCAGTACAGAGGGCCTCATCCTGTATGCATCCACAACTGAGGGTAGCCTCTACACTTCTCCTACACTGTGTTCCTATACTCTCCCTCAATAGTGCACCATCATTAGTATGCATGGCACATTGCTGAGGGGGTGCCGTGGTCATGTATATAGATAAATTCTGTGCAAGCTCTACATGGTGCCTACATGGATTTTATTAAATCCTGGGGATGGACATTTCAATTACATGATGTCATAAGAGATAAGAAAAGTTAGTATAAGAAAATAACAAATGAATTTTTTTTGTATTTCCATTGCGAGATGTAAGAAATGATAAGAAAGATACAATTAATGAAAGAAAATGATATGAAATATTTTAGAAAGAGTTTTTTTCTAAACTTGAAGAAACATTGCAACAATGTTTTCTGGAATGCAAAGGAAGCCATGATTGTTGGAATGCTTTCAAAAGGACTTATAAATGAATAGGATTTGAGAAAATGGACCTCGATATGGCATTATTTGATCAATACATGGAAGGGATTAGGAGGGAGAGAGAAAGAGAGAGAGATAAATAAAACAAGTTTTTTTTTATTTTTTTATTAATAATATGGTATTTGTTGAAAAGAAATGAAGATTTATTATATAGAAATGGACTATAAAGAAATAATATTGGAAATAAAATCATGGCTGTTGTTGAAGGGATGGGGAGGTAATTAATGAATAATAGTAAAGTGTGTACATTGTAAAGTGTATGATATGATAGGATTGCTATCAAAATTCTGGAAATCTCATCTCTGAGTAATTGCTTACTCAAACTGAATGAACGAAAATGACATCCATTGTTTCCTCACACCACTGAAAGGGTAAAGTCGATAATGTCGAAGTCAACATTATCTACATTACCTGACTTATCTTGATGTCCAGAGATGTCCTACACACATTTTGCAGGGGGCAAGCCCCCCTGCATCCCACACCCCTGCAAATTATATATTCTATCTCCAAGATTGCCCTACAGTGAGAAAAAGGGTAATTTTCCTGATCCCCACTGTAGTGCGATCCATTGTAAATTACAGCACTCAAAGCCTCAAATGCAAGCTGCATCTTGACATTCCAGAGGCAAAATAATTTCAGCTTGGGATTCTCAGATTTTGCATCTGTATCCTTGACCATCTGAACAAAAGCAAACTTTCAAACTTTTGATAGTAAACCGATATGGTATGATATGATATGATTTGATATGATATGATATGATATAATTATTGCATAAATATTGTACAAAAATGCATAAATAAAACAACCCCCTAGTCTTTTTTGATAATTGCTATGTGATGCTTCACATCCACTAACTCTGATAGATGGGACTTTTGTTTAATGTCTCATCCAAAGGACAGCAAACTCAAGGGTGTAGCACCCCCTTTATACTGCACTGTAGTGTCAGCATTAGAAAACTAATCAAAGTACCTGGAGCAGGAGTAGAATTCACAGCCTTTTAATTTTTTAGTCCAAATGTATACAGCTTATTTATATTACTTTGTAAGGACTCCTGGATCTGAATTATCATATAACAAAAGGAATGAGATTGGATGAATTGAAATGTTGTGTACAGTAACAGTTCCATAGATAAGTTAATGGTTAATCCTCACTTTCATAGTTAGTTAACGCAGCAGCTTCGTATCACTATCAAATGTATTGTGTTATAATATATGCACATTGTACTGTTCTCTTTTAGAAAATGTAACATGTATAACATTAAGCAGGTATTGGGATGTTTTATCACAGATTTCATTATCCACAAATATGGAAAAGACAGCACGGATCAGTCAATCAGCCTTGATATGTAGGTACTGCAGTTTGCATATTTTACTTTCTGACAATTTTGTCACGTTAAACATGGATGTCACTATTCAAAACTGAGTTTTATAGATGCTATAGATTTTTGAAAGATTACATATGGCTGCAGCACACTCGTTTGTAACAATTATTCTAATTAATGTATATGCATGTGTGTGCGTGTGTGTGCGTGTGTGTGTGTGTGTGCATGTGTGTGTGTGTGTGCGTGTGTGCGTGTGTGCGTGTGTGTGTGTGTGTGTGTGTGTGTGTGTGTGTGTGTGTGTGTGTGTATGTGTGTGTATTTTACATTGTTTTGCTTTGTATATGTTATGGCAAACAAAATGACATTAAAATATAAAGTCACTATAATGCAAGCTGTTTGCTTGATTTATGGGTCTAATAGCACTATGTATTTATGTATGCTAGGTATTTATCTTGATAACATTCCCTGATTATTGTATGAAAATATGCAAATCTATTTTTAAAGTATAAACATTTGTGTACATACAGATCCTTTCATTCTTTGTTCAGGAAAATAGCCTTCATTCCCCAAAAGATGGGTGGTATAGTGAAGCAGTGGGTAGCATTGTTGCTTCACAGCAAGAGGTTCACCAGTTTGATTTTCAGCTGGGGTACCTTCTGTGCAGAGTCTACACATCCTCCCTCTGTTTCTGTGGCTGATAAGGGTGTTCTGGTTACTCTCACATTTCAAATACAAAAAAAGGACACACACTTTGCAGACATCAGGAACTCTATATTTTATTAATTTGTGTTGTAAGTTCCTGGGATCTACAAAGTATGTTCTTTTTTTGGTATTTTTCAAAGACATGTAGTGGGTGGATTGAACACTCTAAATTGGACACAGGGTTAGGTATACATTTATTGTATGGAAGAACAACTGCAGCAAGCCTAGCACTGTGAACACTAGCTCTAGATGACTGTAATGCTGAAGTGACACCCTGATCCCATGTGCAAAAATAGGAAAAGGGAATTGTGGATGGATGTATTCAACATAAGATGATATTTGGTCACAATACATATGCATTTAAACCAGACATCACACTCTTGCATCTGTTTTTCTTTAAGAATACAAAATAGAAAAAAATATATATTTTAATGAATATCCAATTCATATGACAAATTGAGACTGACAGTGAGTTCAGTATGAAATACGACACTTCCAACAATAAGAATGGCCACTGAGATTTCTTAAAAAAAGAATACAGGGCATAAGTAACATGTCCTATGCAGACCATCTGAAAGCCTTATCCCTGTATTCCATCTCCTACAAGCTGCTGAGGTGAGATGTATGCTTGGCATACAAGGCATTGTTGTACCTCATCTTAAGGGACTTCCTGCAAATCTGCAAAAACAAACATCACCAGAATTACCCATTCTTAACACTTAAACCTTGCCTGTGATATAAATAGAACCTGCTGGACAGACATGTATGTATCCCAGAGACTACCTTGTCTGTGGAACAGGCTCCCCAATCCATGTGAAGCAGAGCTCCACTCTAACTCAGTTCAAGTGCAATTTGGACAATTGTATGGGGAACAGGAAGTTTAGCCCTGGTTTGGCATTATATATTTAATGAGCACAGGTAGCTAGTAGATGGTTTCTCTCCCAGGCCCCTATTTGTAAATGTTTTATCTCCCAAGCTCCTGCTTACACTTATCCAGGGTACCTGAATTTGTCAGACATATGAGATTCAGGGCTAGGCTTAAAAAGGCCCAAGTGTTTGCTAGTGTAATAGACACTCATGAATATATGAACCTATGACACTTCTGGCATTAGTAATGTAGTAAAATAATAATGAAAGGCATTCATATCCTGAGTCAGTGAATAAATCCTTGATACAGTCATTAGGTAAAATACTTCAATGACTTATAAAAAGTGGCATTGACCCTCAGGTGAACAGGTACCTGTACACCATATGAATGAGTAATTCATACTGTAATCAGAACCTTTTTAGTAATAAAAATGAACATTTATTCATTATATACTGTGGAATGTAAAGACAGCACAAATCATATTTTCTACCTCATAATATTCTTGCTTGTCTAAACTACACAGTGTAATAGTCTTCTAAATTAATTAATTTTCTATCTAGATTTATAGTCTGCAGGTCATGATAAAAGTAGTCCTTAAATGCACCCTCCCTGATAATCTGGTTGGTGCAATCTACTTTGGAAAAAAAAATTTCAAATCCATGAAGCTTTCATGACAATGGAGTTAAATCTTTAACGTCTAGGAAGGTAGCAAAAGTGTCTGGGAAATGTCAAATAGATAAATAATGAGGTGAGAAACAAGTTACAAAGGTGCACATGAGTAAAGAATGAGAATATGCCAAAAGTGATTGCAAGGTGGAAAATGAGCTTATAATAGAGCAGATACATACTCCAAACGGAGGAGCTCAGATCTACAATAGATTGTAAGGAGTGATGGACACTGTATTTCTTGAAATGCCCCAAATCAGAGGTCTTCAACAACAAATTGTTTTAACACACTATCTCATGATAAATTATTCATTAACCTGTTATATACAGGAATGCATAAATTGGCTATTGTTTTTATTACTAGTTATTAAATTAAAGTTATCTCCAGACATAACACAAGCAAAACAAGTATATAAGTTGTGCTATATTAGTCTGTAACCAAAGCTAAATGACATAGAGATAGAAATAAAAGTAATTTCCTGCATTCATATCGAAATAAAAGTAATTTCCTCCATTCATATCAAAATAAAAGTCATTTCCTCCATTCATATCGAAATAAAAGTAATTTCCTCCATTCGTATAGAAATAAAAGTCATTTCCTCCATTCATATCGAAATAAAAGTCATTTCCTCCATTCATATCGAAATAAAAGTAATTTCCTCCATTCATATAGAAATAAAAGCCATTTCCTCCATTCATATTGAAATAAAAGTCATTTCCTCCATTCATATAGAAATAAAAGTCATTTCCTCCATTCATATAGAAATAAAAGCCATTTCCTCCATTCATATAGAAATAAAAGTCATTTCCTCCATTCATATAGAAATAAAAGTCATTTCCTCCATTCATATAGAAATAAAAGCCATTTCCTCCATTCATATAGAAATAAAAGCCATTTCCTCCATTCATATAGAAATAAAAGTCATTTCCTCCATTCATAAAACCTTTCAAAAGCAGTAAGCAAGTCGAAACATCTGAGCAAATATAGCTTGGATGAAAATCCATTTGCTGTGATACCTGAAAACTTATTCCTCTTCTTGTTTGAGTATATCGGGAGGTAAAACCTATAATTTGAGGTTAAAGAAGTGTAAATCTCTAACTTCATATGGAGTCATGTGAGTTTTGGTAAAAGTATCATGTATGGATGCTGTCTGCTAAATAAAATACATACATACATACATGCATACATACATACATAAAAACATAAATAAATAAATAAATAATGCTAAAATTGAGTTTAGGCATCATAGTATTTGATGAAGATACATACAAAAATACATGTATGAGAACTGACTGAAATGTGATTTGGCCAATAATACTATTAGAACACTCCACGGTGGAGAAATAAAGGTCCTTAGAAAATGTCTAACCTATATGAATAACTGGATAAAAATATAAGTTAAGTGCATCTCAAAAAAGAAAAAAAAAAGAAACAACATTTAGTAGAAAATAAAAGTAAATTCTCAGTAAAAAGGACAATAAAGTGAGGCATAATATAAACATTCAGTTAAAACAAAAGTACATAAAATCATATCCAGGAACAAGTTTTAGAGAACAGAGCAATCTATCAAGCAAGACAATGTTAAATAAAAGTTGATAACAATAGAAAGATACAAAGCAAGACAGCTATTCAGTGACACAAAAGAAGAAGAAAAGAACATCGATCTTCTGTTGCACGGGGGGGGGGGGTAATGTTGTGTCCCAAACACTGCAGCCAGTGCATTCAGAAACCCTTGAAATCCAAAAGGAAAAGATCCCAAACATAGCAGAGCCATGTGCAGCGTATACTGTGGTGCACAGAAACGTTTTAAATTATTTAGCTGCTAAATAACAGAGTCAGCCTGTATACCCACCAGGATCACATTATGCATTTTTTGCTCTTCCACAAAGAATTAAGTGTTAAATTAGTCGGAATTAGAGGATATCCGGTAGTGTTCTGAAGATTACTCAATGGACAAAGAGCCTAGCTGCATCTGTCTAAGATATAGATTCACGGACACAGTATGTAAGCAAAATATATCAATAAGAAACAGAAAAAAAGCCATAGCTTTAGTGCCATACCAGTTAATTTCTTCCACAAGCTAAATGGAAACTATTTTGACAGATTCTACATTAATTATCCACAGATAAAAAGTGTCCCTAATTTGAGCCACTTCTTTAATAATTGCTTGCTTTATCCCTCACTCTGGAGATAAAAGTTAGGAACTATGGTTCATAATGAAAACCCTGGAAAACAAAATTATAAAATGATCTATAATTTAACTGCCAGAGTAGAACTGTAGATTCTGTCAACCCATTTATCATTCAGTTATCAGTTACTTAATCACTCAGTCTGGTTAACTGTTCATTGTAGACACTGTATAAATAATTGAAAAACAGAGTTTCAAACATTTCATATAATTATAGCTAGATAAAACAGGACATAATTAAATATATTCTAAAAGGCTGACACACAAAGGTACCACCACTGTTGCAGTAGCTGAAATAAAGCATCATGTGTGTACTAAATAAAATCCTCCAATGTTGCATAGATAGACATGCACTCAGTGATTATTGATGACCTGAGCAATAAATAGATCCTTGTTTGTAAACTGCATTAACACAGCAGAATGCTTAAACCAGCAAACTGTGGCTGTTGAGAACTGTGTTATTCATGCTAACATATTTAACTTGTAATGCAAAAATATAAAGTCTCTGAAGATTCTTAACAATGGAATAATTAAATACAAAAAAAATGTCTTTACATGTGGAAACAGGCTGTGAATGTGTCATTCCTTGCCATGGTTATTTGTTGGATGGCTATGAATGTGTCATTCCATGCCATGGTTATTTGTTGGATGTCTGTGAATGTGTCATTCCATGCAATGATTATTTGTTGGACTGTTTCTGTATTATTTAGTTATTCTACTGTCTATTATTTGTAAAGGGGCTAGTTACAGAATTAACTCTGCCCTAACAAGACTTGTGCTGCTACAGAAGGGTAGTGGGGGTCTTTGAAGGGGTAGGCCCCTTACAAAGAATAATAGAGCTGCTGCATGCTAAAATATAGTTGTGGTATGTCTGTGTTTGTATATAACTGCATAACTGATGCACCACATACACTACATGCTTGCAGGCACAATCCACATTTCTCGGGGCCAAGTACAAGAAATACATACAACAGGGTGGTGCTTAGTTAAAATTTATGTTTCTAAGTTCTGTAACTCACTGATAAAGGAAGAGGTCATAACATAATCACCATTTTGAGTACAAAGATTGCCAACTTAACCTGAATGAGAGGTACTAAGCTGAAAAATAATTCTGGATTGTGAACTAGATAAAGCAGCAGTGGTGAAGCGAATCTTAAATACAATTTGTACATGTGGATGCATGAGTGCATTCAGACTTTGTGGTCAGCTATCATTAAATACAAATAATCCAGAAAATGAATCACAGACTCATAGAAAATGTAAGGAAACGGGACCCAGTGGCCATTTATATCTTACCAGATTAGACCTTACCTCCTTTTCAAGGAGCAACAGGCCAATCATATCAGGAGTGAATTTATGGATACCCATCCAGTTGTGTAACTCCTCTTTGAAGGAAGATAATGTGTTACATTGATTAGTTTGGAATATATGTTTAATTGGGTAAGCATCATATGACAAATCTGTCTCTCCTTCATATTTTGTTTATTTGCTGAAGCAGGTTTAGATCCCTGATTCTAGAATTAGTGGAACTGTTTGATATTTGGAGATATAAGACAGTATGTACCCTTAACAAAGCCAAACTGCTGGGTATCAGGCCTTATAAGATTTTTGATATCATTATTTATTAGGTTAGTTTGATACATTCCATGGCTTTTCCGATGAGACTCGTCAGGCTAATCAGTATATACTTTTTGGTGTTAGTGGTGTGTCCATCTTTTTAAAGTGGCCTCAAAAAACTGTGCATCATAGTTTAGGGTCAAAATTGGTGGCTCAGCTCAGATTGAGCAGCTTTAGGTGTGGGACCACTGTGGCATGTTTTGTAATGTTTATATGGCAAATTGGATGTATTATCAGGCCTCATGGATGATGTAGTTTTCATTTTGGAATGTATTTTGCTTATAATGGAGGGTTTGCTGCATTTCCTGTGTTGCACTTAATTTAAAATCATTTTTTTCTCTAAAAACTGCATTTTACTTGATTTTGGCCTAGCACTCAAGTGTGGGGTCATTTATTGCACTGTTGTGATTATTTTGCTGCTTGTGTATCTCTGCTACCTTTAAATTACAAAAAAAAAAAAAAAAAAATCTTGCTTTTTTTCCCACTTTCTGAAAGTTAAGAAAGTTCAGTTACAGATTTGCTGTTCTGAACTGTTTGGAAGTTTCTAGAAGGCCAGTGCTTGCTTGGGCTAAAGGGAAGTCTCTGTGTTCATCAGTGGGAGTGGTTAACACTGAACAGCCTGCCTGTCCCTGGAGGAGTGGTTACTACCTAGAAGCTGTAGTTTTATTGGCCATTTTGGGTTAATTCTAAACTCCTTGATCTCTATCTCTTAAAACCAGGCTGCCTCGTGGTTTTGGCATCTTTTCAGGCTTGCTAGTTGTTGCTGAAGCACCTACCAAGAGGAGAAAATGCTGAGGGAAGAAAAGGAGCCACTTTTGTGATTTTAAGTATTTTCTTCTGATTTTTTGTTAGGTTTTACTGCTTTGCCACCTACTTTTTGGCATTTTCCGGCTTGCTAAAGTTTATATCTGTAACAGTAACAGTACTTGGAACACATCTAGAGCCTGTTTACTGCATTTCCTGTGTTGCACTTAATTTAAAATCGTTTTTTTCTCTAAAAACCTGCATTTTACCTGATTTTGGCCTAGCACTCAAGTGTGGGGTCATTTATTGCACTGTTGTGATTATTTTGCTGCTTGTGTATCTCTGCTACCTTTAAACTACAACAAAAAGAAAAAAAAAAATCTTGCTTTTTTCCCACTTTCTGAAAGTTAAATAAGTTCAGTTACAGATTTGCTCTTCTGAACTGTTTGGAAGTTTCTAGAAGGCCGGAGCTTGCTTGGGCTAAAGGGAAGTCTCTGTGTTCACCAGTGGGAGTGGTTAACACTGAACAGCCTGCCTGTCCCTGGAGGAGTGGTTACTACCTAGAAGCGATAGTTTTATTGGCCATTTTGGATCAGTTCTAAACTCCTTGATCTCTCTCTCTTAAAACCAGGCTGCCTCGTGGTTTTGGTGTCTTTTCAGGCTTGCTAGTTGTTGCTGAAGCACCTACCAAGAGGAGAAAATGCTGAGAGAAGAAAAGGAGCCACTTTTGTGATTTTAAGTATTTTCTTCTGATTTTTTGGTAAGTTTTACTGTTTTGCTGCCTACTTTTTGGCATTTTCCAGCTTGCTAACGTTTATATCTGTAACAGTAACAGTACTTGGAACACATCTGGAGCCTGTTTACTGCATTTCCTGTGTTGCACTTAATTTAAAATCGTTTTTTTTCTCTAAAAACTGCATATTACCTGATTTTGGCCTAGCACTCAAGTGTGGGGTCATTTATTGCACTGTTGTGATTATTTTGCTGCTTTTGTATCTCTGCTACCTTTAAACTACAACAAAAAGAAAAAAAAAATCTTGCTTTTTTCCCACTTTCTGAAAGTTAAGAAAGTTCAGTTACAGATTTGCTGTTCTGAACTGTTTGGAAGTTTCTAGAAGGTCGGTGCTTGCTTGGGCTAAAGGGAAGTCTCTGTGTTCACCAGTGGGAGTGGTTAACACTGAACAGCATGCCTGTCCCTGGAGGAGTGGTTACTACCTAGAAGCGATAGTTTTATTGGCCATTTTGGATCAGTTCTAAACTCCTTGATCTCTCTCTCTCTTAAAACCTGGCTGCCTCGTGGTTTTGGTGTCTTTTCAGGCTTGCTAGTTGTTGCTGAAGCACCTACCAAGAGGAGAAAATGCGGAGAGAAGAAAAGGAGCCACTTTTGTGATTTTAAGTATTTTCTTCTGATTTTTTGGTAAGTTTTACTGTTTTGCTGCCTACTTTTTGGCATTTTCCAGCTTGCTAACATTTATATCTGTAACAGTAACAGTACTTGGAACACTTCTGGAACCTGTTTACTGCATTTCCTGTGTTGCACTTAATTTAAAATCTTTTTTTTCTCTACAAACTGCATTTTACCTGATTTTGGCCTAATACTCAAGTGTGGGGTCATTTATTGCACTGTTGTGATTATTTTGCTGCTTTTGTATCTCTGCTACCTTTAAACTACAACAAAAAGAAAAAAAAATCTTCCTTTTTTCCCACTTTCTGAAAGTTAAGAAAGGTCAGTTACAGATTTGCTGTTCTGAACTGTTTGGAAGTTTCTAGAAGGCCAGTGCTTGCTTGGGCTAAAGGGAAGTCTCTGTGTTCACCAGTGGGAGTGGTTAACACTGAACAGCCTGCCTGTCCCTGGAGGAGTGGTTACTACCTAGAAGCTGTAGTTTTATTGGCCATTTTGGGTCAATTCTAAACTCCTTGATCTCTCTCTCTTAAAACCAGGCTGCCTCATGGTTTTGGCATCTTTTCAGGTTTGCTAGTTGTTGCTGAAGCACCTACCAAGAGGAGAAAATGCTGAGAGAAGAAAAGGAGCCACTTTTGTGATTTTAAACCCTACAGCTCTCTTTTTGCGTGGTTTTGCGCACTGAGCAGCGTTGGGCAGCGCCACCTAAACAGGTTTAAACTATTACAGGCTCCACAAAGTCTGCTCTTCACTTTTTCCCTTAGAGCTGTTCAAACTCTCAAAGTAATGACTCTATTCTCTTTCTAAAGCCCTGCACTTGCTCAGCTCTTATAAGGAAACACTAACTAACTAAAGCACTACACCCTCCTTGACTTCTCATAAGTATTAGACTCCCGATTGGTCCTTCCTGATGAAGTGAAAAGTCAGTTCCCTTCCCTAATCTGATCAGTAAAAAAAACAGTTCCCTATACTAATCTGGTATGTCCAAGGGTCAGTTTCAAGGTTACTCTCCAGTCCAGCTGGTGAATCTGGGAATTTTGAGGCAATGTTACAATTGCCTTATGTACACAGACAACCCTCTCCTCCTTCCAACAAACTCTAATACATGTGAGAGATGCAGTTACACAGCCAAACTGGAGGCAGAGCTCTCTCAACCCAAGACTGGCACAGTCAGTCAGGAGGAAAAAGTAACCACCCACACCACATATCCAGTCTCACACAGACCAATTGCATCTGCATACCCAACACATAAACACACAAAAACATACTCAGAGGCTCTAAATAAAAATCTGCCTAAACAGCAAAGACCTCCTAAGCAGATATCCAAGCAACAGCCACCCCTCAACAATACCCACAAATCACATATCTCACAAAATCAGTGTGCCTCACAGTCACAGCCCATAAGGCCAAACAACACACCAAATACACTTGTTATAGGGGACTCTGTTGTCCGGCACACTGACGTCCCATTCACCAGACTGAACAAGGAAAAGGTCACTGTAAGCTGCCTGTCGGGTGCCAGGATCTGCCACATAACGCAAGCACTCAGGTCACTCCAAAGCAAGTACAAGTATGACTCCATCATTGTCCATGCTGGTGTGAATGACCTGAGACATACCTCCCTGGACTACATGAAAAGAGACATAGAGGAGCTCTCTGACCATGTAGCTCAAGCTGGTATGTCCCTGACCTTGAGTAGCATCTTGCCCTCACCAAGAATGATGCCACAGTATAAAGACAAAATGATCAGTTTCAACAATTGGCTAAAGTATTGGTGTCATTCAAAGGGGATCCAGTGTCTGTCATCCTGGGATGACATGCTCGACAAGCCACGTTGCTTCACTAGGGATGGCTTGCACCTGTCACCCTTAGGCTTTCGTATACTGGCCAAGGCTCTTGCCACCCCCATAGTGCCTTTTTTAGGCAAGGCTCAAAGGACAAACTCACCTCCATAGACAACCCAAAGATAAAAAAACTAAAGGTAATGCTACTCAATGCCAGAAGTCTAAACCTCAAGATGCACGCACTCGAGACTCTCCTCAGTATGGAGAAAATCGATGCCTGTGCAGTAACAGAAACCTGGTTCAAGGCTCCTGAGAGCACCCCAGCACTTCCAGGTTATAACTCATACCATGCGTTTCGGCCCCAAAACTCGGACCGAAGCACAAAAGGAGGGGGAGTATCTATATTCATGAAAAATACCTACACCTCCAGGTTAGTGGCACTGCACGAAGCATCGGAAACTATCCATGTGCAACTAACAGCGGGCAAAACTGCCTTTCAGTTTGTAGCCTGCTACAGAACACCCTCCCTATTACAGGAACCCCACTTGGCATTCCTGAGAACACTGGAGAATATGAAGGTCTCTCCAAACACTATGTTATTGGGTGACTTCAACTGCCCAAACATTGACTGGGAAAACTACTCAAGCCCAAACACCCTCGATCATTGGTTCCTTGAATTTATAAACTCTAACACAATGCAACAACTGGTCACCACTCCCACAAGAGGGAACAACATATTGGACCTGGTCATCACCAACATGGGGACTCTATGTTCCACACCAGAGGTAAACCCCTCATTGGTAAGATCAGACCATAAACAAATTTCCCTGGACATCCATATCCCGTCCCCACCCCCAGCCAAGGAAATCACTGTAAAGAATTTCTCAAAAGACAACTTTGCACTTCTCAAGATTGAGGTGGAATCCTTCAAAGCCCCTGGGCCAGAGGATAATACAGCCCAATCCGCAGAATCCTTTACAAATGCATTCTATGAGCACCTGCAGGAATGCATGGATCGTGCTATCCCAAATAAAACCAAGACTCACTCCTCCAAAAACAGGAGACTGGTCTGGTGGATCCCGGCCATAAATAAGCTATACAACAGAAGGAGGAAGCTACTACATGACAGAGCAAAATCCCAAAAAAGGAAGGCATCTCTGATCAGTATTAGCAAGAAACTTCGATCCCTCATAAAATCATCAAAGGCCAGTTTCGAAAGAAAAATTGCTCTAGCCACTAAAGATAATCACAAGGCCTTCTTTAGTTATGCCAGAAGCATGGGCGGAAACTCCCAAATATGCTCTGAATTGTTGCATAACGGTACAAAATATACCGAACCTACAGACATAGCCAACATCCTGGCAGACAGATTCAGTGCAAACTTCTCCCCCCTTCCCCCCAAAGGAGCAAACGCCTATCCCAACTGAATGTAACCTCCCTGATATCACAGATGCACAGGTGAAAGCTGCCCTCTCCAAAGCAAAAAACACAGCATCTATGGGACCGGACGGTGTCACAGGCTGTGTCTTACATGAGCTCCAAGAAGAACTGAACCCTCACATTAAGTCACTGTTCAAACTTAGCCTTACTACAGGATATGTACTCAAAGAATGGCGTACAGCTACAGTGGTCCCAATCCACAAAGGTGGTGTCACAACGGACCCCGGAAACTATCGCCCCATAAGCCTGACTAGTCTGGTCTGTAAAGCTATGGAGCGTATTATCATGGAACTCATAAACAAAGACATTGGGAGCCTCCAGACACTGAACCCTACCCAATTCGGCTTTGTTAAGGGCAGATCTTGCCTCTTAAACCTAGTTTATTTCTTTGAAACAGTTACCAAAGCTATAGATGAGGGCAAGGTAGTCCACACAGCCTACCTGGACCTCGCAAAAGCCTTCGACACAATACCCCACTCGGGCATCATAAATAAGCTTACCAGCTTAAATATCAAACCCAATATCACAAGATGGGTTGCAAACTGGCTCAGAGATAAAACCCACATGGTCAGAATCACAGGTGCCATGTCCGAAGCCAAACAAGTTACAAGTGGCATCCCACAGGGCTCAGTTCTGGGACCTCTCTTGTTCGGTATATACTTCTCTGAGGTTCAGGCTAACACGGGGGGATTATGGATGACAAAGTTTGCAGATGACTGCAAACTGGGGGCCATAATCGAATCTCCAGCTGACGCAAGCATCCTCCAAAAGGGTCTCACAGAGACGGATGCTTGGTGCCAGAGCCACGGCCTCAAGCTAAATGCTAAAATGTGCATAGTCAACCCCTTTGAGAAAAACAAGGTGCCCACAAATTACCACATAGGTGGTAATCCATTAAGTACAGAAGAAGTAATTAGAGATTTGGGGACCAACGTAGATAGTAATCTCTCCTTTGATAATCACGTTGCCAAAGTGGTTAGAAAGACCTTCTATATAGCCCACCTTATCAAGAAAGGGTTCGCATCTAGATCAAGAGAGGTCATTGTGCCCCTCTACTCGTCACTCATCAGGCCCATAATTGAATACAATGCCCCTTTTGGGATGTACCTTACCCGACACCTGCAGCAACTGGAGAGACCCCAAAAGTACCTCACCAAGAGGATCATGGGCTACAAACAGATGTCCTATGCAGCTCGACTAAAGAAACTCCCGCTCTACTCAGTTGCTTACCGCCTACTCAGAGGCGATCTATGCCTGACGTACAAAGCCATGTCAAGCCCAGAATTAATGGACATGCTCCACCTCAAAAAATCCAAGTCCCTTAGAGCTACATGCTCCAAGGACCTAAACCTCAGCACAAAAATAAATAGGACATGCTGGAGGGACAGATTCATTTCCCAGAGGCTCCCCTCACTTTGGAATAGAATCCCAATTCATGTTAGACATAGCCCCTCGCTGACCTTCTTCAAGCGAAATCTGGACGCATGGATGGGAAATCGCAAATTCACCCCTGGGATCTCTCCTGTGTCCCTGCTAGACAGAGGCACAGTAAACTGATCTTAAAAGGGTACCTTCTGTGACCTACTTTACAGAGGCACAGTAGGCTAATCTAATAGGGAGGCGGAAGCCAAATACACTCTGGCTAGGCTTATAAATGCCCTAGGGCAGATAGCCTAGTATCTACCTATGAACCTATGAACCTATGAGATCCTTGAGAATTTATTTATGGAGGGGGTTATTTATGAAATCAAGGAATTTTTGGGCATTAATTTACAGAACACAAGGCACATTACATAATAATTATTGCACATTAGACAGAAACCTAAAAATACACTGACAGACTTTGCAAAGGTATAGATCTGAAATGCAGAAAGGATAGGTTTTAGTAAATGTACTTCTATTATTGCAACACATATTTATATGACATTTAAGGCAAACATTTAAAAGTGAGACATCTATTGCAGCACATAGAAATTAAAAAGGTAAATAGCCTCTTGTGTGTGTGTGTGTGTGTGTGTGTGTGTGTGTGTGTGTGTGTGTGTGTGTGTGTGTGTGTGTGTGTGTGTGTGTGTGTGTGTGTGTATGTGTGTGCCTGTGTATATATAAGTGTCAACAGTAAGTTTACCAGTTAAAACACATGTTAAAGAATTGCCCAGTTATAATTAAGTCATAAAGTTAAGAGACTTCAATCCAAAAGATTTTGGGTCCCTATTAATTATTTGAGCTTTTCAAAGTTCGAATGTCATATGGTCAACACTTTGAAAAGTTTGAGGTTTAAAAGCAACAGCTCCATATGGCACAGAGTGGGAAAATTTCCCCTTTGCTGCACTGAAGTGTGATCTTGGAGTTGGTATATTTAAGTGAGTGGTGTGCAAGGGGCTTGCCCCCCTGCTCAGAGTGTTCAGGTAATTTTTTTTTATTTTACATTTTTTATTATATTTTCAAATTTTCAAACTTCGCTCATATGTTGTCGAACATATCAGGCTCAAAGTTTTGAAACTTCAAATATATAATATAGACCCAAGATTTTCAAATAATTAACAGACCACACATGCCCAAGTGACACTTAGTGGTCAAAATTAAAAATGCAAGTTTATTTACCAGATAAAATTATTTTAAAACTGCTATATTAGTTCTAGTGATTTTTATTGTATCCTTTGCAGACTATTTTAATAGAGTTATAAAGTAATTACAGAAGCAAATTCCATTTCTTTATCTTTGAGACAATTGTTACATAATGAATCTTACATAAATACAGTTAGTAGAATAGACCTTACATAGGCCTGAAAATGTAAGGTCAGGCCTGTGTCTTCATTTTATTAGTAACTACAGAAATAGATGCCTGTTCAGGTATATCAGGAGAGATTATAAGATTGAATGCATTTTGTTAGTTACCACCAGGGTTGCCAGATTTGCAGACCCCCAGGTAGGGACAAAAAAAAAAAAAAAGGTCTCTCACGACAAGTGAAGACCAAAAAAAAAAAAGGTCTCTCACGACAAGTGAAGACCAAAAAAAAAAAAAAGGTCTTCGGAGACTGAAGAGCAAAAAAAAAAAAAAAAAAGGTCTTTAATGCGGAACACAGTTCCACATTAAAGAACTGAGCTCACTCAGTAACTCTGCACTAAACACGGAGCTTCTCGTGTTTAATGCATTGCAGTTTCGCATTAAACACGAGAAGCTCCGTGTTTAGCGATTTTTGATTGGCCTGTATACCGGCATATGGGCCAATCAAAAATCGCTAAACACGGAGCTTCTCGTGTTTAATGCGGAACACAAGAAGCTCCGTGTTTAGCAATTTTTGATTGGCCCGTATGCCAGGTATACGGGACAATCAAAAAAAAAATAAACAAAGCGGAGGCTGGCCGGGATTTAAACCGGCAGGGCGGGACTCGGGATCAGGCTGCTGATCTCGGGACAGTCCCGCCCAAATAGGGATGTCTGGCAACCCTGGTTACCACTATAGTATTCTCTTTGCACAGGCCTAGAAATGCCTCCATATTAAAGCAGACAATTATTGTCATTTAAAATTTTATATGTAGATTCAACAGAAAGGAATGTTTCCATAATCTTCAGTCAAGAGTACTGATAAGAATAAAATGTGCAGTACATTAAGTACAAACCGGCTTGGGAATCAAGGTTAAAGAGGCATGTAGAGATGTAGAGGGTTTTGATATTTTTATTATTAGGTGATACTTCAGACACAGTTGGTCAGTTAGTTTGTTTGGAAAAATAAGCAGAAAGCCATTGCAGTGTAGTCCTTAGAAGTCTGGTACAGATGTTTAAGAGTGAATGCAGAAGTCAGGTCAAATATCCAGCATTACAGAATATTAACTATATTATTCAGGAGGAAAAAAATATGCGTGCAGAAGCTACAGACATAATAATCCAGTCTAGTTCAGTTTATCAGCACTGCTATTGGCGGCAGTAAGATTTGACTTGGATTTTGTTGACATCTACCTTCACTGTACATAATAAACCATTTTTCACCAAACTACAGTGTATGCAGACTTTTATTCTGAAAGGTACAAGAAGACTTTGCACAAAAAGGAGAGATTGACACCTGTTCAGCACAGTTCTGGGTAATTAAAAGATCACCAAACAAAAAGTCTATTGCACTAAAGTCACTCTGCCTATCACAAACAAAGTCCAAAAACATAATAAAACAGAGGACTCCATATGGAGCTGATCAAGTCTTTTATTCAATAAAATCAAAGATAAAACCTTGTATAAGCGCTTTCAGGCTACATGCCCTTCACCAGAAAACAAAGAACATCACAAGAAACATTTTTAAAATACAAAGCAACCAATCAGCTTTCAATATTTTACCCTCCTTTTCTTCAGGATGGTTTTAAAGGTACAACAGCATTAATACCTGGTGGCTTATCCACCCCAAGCCTTATAATCCATCTAGTTTCTGCACATTCCGTATCATTAAATAGATCACCTCCTCTAACATTGGGAGTAATCATTTGTATTGCCATAAATAGAAATGAATGATTCAAGTTCTCTCTTACATGTTGAGCTAATGCATTATGTTCATTGCTTAATATCTGACATGTGTTGGAATGTAAGTGTCATATTAGTTCTATCTTTACCATCAAATGATATCCCCTGTGGTTCATTATTAACTGTTGTTCCACCCACTCTGTTAAGCCAAGGTCTAGCGGTGTTATTACGTTTGATCTTACTACTTCTTATTAAAGATTCTAACTTATCACGTTTGTAGCCCCTCAGCATTAAATTATTCTGAAGGTTATCCACCTCTTCATGGAACTTAACATCCTCACTGCATAGTCTTGAAATCCTACATACTTGTCCTTTGACTATATTGTCAAAGGTGTGTCGTGGGTGCATACTATCAAAGGGTAGCAAACTGTTACGCCAGCAAGTTTTTCTATACAGCGATGTCGTCAAGCCACCTCCATCTCAGCTAGTTAATCGTACATCTAAAAAGTCTAAAGTTAAATCAGAGTAGTTGACAGAAAACCTAAAAAATTCAGAACTCCCTTCTAAATATGCTATAAAAGCTTTCAGTTCTTGTTCTATACCATCCCATAAAAAGAAAAAATCATCAACAAAACGTACATAGAAGTATAGATTGTTGGTCCATGCATGTGTAACTTCAAATATGGTGTTATCCTCCCAATATGCCAACACTAGGTTGCCATATGAGTTTGCACACAGTGCGCCTGTGGCAACACCCTGTTGTTGTCTATAGTAAACTCCCTGACACGTAAAAATATTATATTCCAAGACAATATTTAAGAGCTTACTAATTCTTTGAATGGTGTCCATATTAAATTGTGTTTTATTACTTAATATGCTCTCTACCGCTTGTATACCATACATATTGTCAATCACTGTGAAAAGATTATTTACATCCAGTGTGACAAACATAAATTTCTTATCATCGATCTTAGTTAAATACTCTGACAAGGATACAACAAACTGTGCTGCATCTTTCAATATTCTTGGATAAAGACCTAATATAGGTTTTAATGCACATTCAACCTCATTATTTAGACTCCTGACATTGAGCAGAGTTGCCTTGATATGGTCTGGCACTTGATTTGCTTTTGTCAGGTTGGGAAATCATTAAGTTTACTCTGCCTAAAAAAGTCACTATGGGATTAGCAAAGGATTTAGCCAGCATGTAGAAGCCCTGGAACAAGAGGTGAACATGATCTCTGGCAAATCAGAGTGACTAACATCTCCTCCCATACTGACACATACTAGATCCACTGAGAATGACAGCTACTATGCTAGCAATTGTTGAAGCAAATCCAAAGATAAAACCAAGCCCAACCAACACAGATTAAAACAAAAACATTTAAGTTAATATACGGTAAGCACTTTCATTACCAAAAAAGGCACTTCACCAAAAAAGGCACTTCATCAGATCAGAACTCTAAGTATAGTGCAGACAGCACTGATTTAAATGAAGTGATACCTTTAAACCTGGCACTTAAATCACATGATCTTTTTTACTAATTGATTTTATTGATTGAGTGTTTTATAAATATGTTGTCTGCATTATACTTTGTATTATCATCTGATGAAGTGCCTTTTTTGGGCATGAAAGCACTTACCATATATTAAATTGAATTCTATTGTTTAAAGCTGTGTTGATTGGTTTTGTTTTTTTACCTTTGGTTTTTAAGTTTTTGTGATAGACCTTCCTTTATCCACACTGCTGCTGTTTTTAGCTGTTGTTCTTTATTATTTGTTGGTAGAAAGTGAAACATGGCTGAAGGGACTGATTTTGAGCTTAATTATGTTTCGAATGCTACTGGTAATGGTAGAGGTTGAGACCAGTTACATTAGATGCTACAGGTAGACGTTAATACTTTGCAGGGTTTGAATTTTGCTGCTGATACTGAATATGCTGTGGAAAAAGAAGCTTTGAACATGGAATCCTTTTGAAATTCTGTGAAGGAACTGGAGAACAAATTTTATAAATTTAAACGGTCAATGGCAAAGGTTATTTCTAGAAGCTTGTTTGCACTATACAATTATACCCAAAAAGCTTTGTGCACTTAAGATGCCACTTATGGTAATACATTTCCAGTACTTTTAAAATGCTGGCAAATGTTAAATTTCGACATTGGGTATAGTTATATGAAACTCTTAGCTGAGTTCTTTAAACCGATGGTAGAACTGGTAATTGGTGAAATTAACTAACTGCAACAGGTGCTGAGTGATAAGTTCACTTCAGCAGTACATCAGTTGACTATAGAAGAGATGTACAGTAATGTTTACGAGATGAGGTTACAAAATTTAAAATGCAAAAAGTTCGAATAGGACTTTAATCACTTTAAGAGGTCACATATTTTCATGTCCCAAAAATAATGTACATGCTAGTGAAGTTAATGAGAATGGACAACTTGTAGATAACAATGATAATGGCGAAGGGCCTTCCAGTGCGGCCAAGACTGTTCCATTCAATTTAGTGAACTCTGTGTCTGACATGTCGAGTAAGGTGACAGTACAGAGTGAGCGAAACCAGCACTGCACCTGTAGTTTGGAGAAAGACATTTACTGTGACTGGTACATCATCACTGTCAGTTTTTCCAAATCTCACCATTCCTCTGAAACATGAAGAAATGTTCAGAGTGGGATGATCACTGAGCAGAGGGAAGAAGCGGTGGAAATTAAATACCGAACAGATATGAGTGGACTATGTTTTGTGGCTTCTGTGACTCAGCAGTCCTTGACATATAACATTGCATCTGTTCAGTTGACTTATGATCAAATTTCTATATTTGAGAAGGGTCTATCATTTTTACAGGCCACTTGGTTGCATATTTGTGATGTTATCCTTAACTTAATTTTTTTTTGCTAGAAATGTGTTGTTAAAGTGTTTATATGCAGTGCAAACACTGTTTTCTAATTTTAAGAGATCTAGCACTTTCAATCCTATTTTACATTCTTTGTTGGATGATTTTATCAAAACCCGTGAGACTGATATTATAAATTCTTTAACTGTTACACATAAGGACACCTTCTTTAATTTAACATTCAATGAGCATAGAGCATTAAATGAGCTGAAACAGTTCCAATCCATTCAGATCTGACCAGTGGATAAGGGTGGAGCCACTCTCATTATGGATAGGAGTTTTAATTTAAGTAGTATGTCTATGAGGGTCTACTTTAGATCAACAAAAAATCAAAACATCAAACTCTCACATGAGCAGAAATTCAGGAACTTGATGTTTATTTTATTGGATCGCAGTACAGTGAAGATCAGAATATTTGCCCTTTCTTCACTGTAGTGCGATCTCGGAGTTGGAATATATATTTAGCAGGGGGTGTGGAGGGCACAGCCCCCCACAATAGCGATTTTGAATTCCTGAATTTCCACTCATGTGAGCGTTCAACATTTTGTGCTTTTGTCCATATAATATAGACCCTGTCTATGATGCTTTCTGAAGTTTGATGTAGAGAAGCTGATAAAATGAGTACATGTTATGCTGTATGATTTTTGGATGAACAGTTTGATCACATGTGATATGTATAAATTCTTTTTATTTGAGAATCCATTAACTCCTGCTATTTATGGTCTCCTGAAGATACACAAAAACCCAGACATTCCCCTTTTAAGACCTATAATGACAAGCCATAACTGGGTTACAGAGCCTTTGTCAGTATTTATTGAGAAGAAGTTAATATCGTTACTTGATATGGTACCATTCTTTTTGAAGGATACCGAGCAGTTTCTAGAGGCACTCTCTGAGTGCATACGAGTCTCTGGAGACATTTCTAGGTGTTTTGTCACCACTGATATATGTACTCTGTGGTGATATCAAATGACATTGGTGTTGAGTTTGTTGCACTCTTTCTATCTAATAATTGTAATTACTTGACTAGCTTGATCTATTTATAACATTCATTACTTGAGTTAGAGAATATTGTCTTTGTGTTTAATGATGACTTATATTTACAGAAACCTGGAGTCACAACGGGCACTGTATGTGATAATAGTTAGGTCAACACTGTTTTGGCACACGGGAAGACTACTAAGGTTTTACAGAATAATCTGTTTGTTGACTGTATAAGATTTTATAAACACTTTGTAGATAATGTGTTTTTATTATGGGCAGGTTCTTTATCTGTTTTGAAAGATATTATACTATGTATTGAAGAAATGACCACCTTTCTATAGTTCACAGCTAACTGTTTGTTAGTTACAACTGATTTTGTAGATGTTACAGTGACTAAAACACCTGAATGTTATGTTCGAATGAATGTTTATATGAAACCTTGTAAGAAAAATAGTCTATTGCACTGCACTAGTATGCATGCAAAGTATGTGTATAGGAATGTACTTATAGGACAATATACTAGATTCTCTAGACTTAATAATGATGAACACTTACAGGAAGGCTTTCAGGCTTTGACTAATGATTTTGTTCATAGAGGATATTTAAACAATGATGTTAATTCTATTCTTAGAGAGGAGTATCAAGAAAGATGGGAAAGACTAAACTTTATTTTAATACTGCGAATGGAGTGGTTGATACATCCACAGATGTTGCTAGATCCACCAATAATATCACTCGAATGCCCCTCACCTATTCTAGTGATGTAACACTAGTTTGTAACATTATTAAGAAGAATTTGTATATTTTACTAGAGAATGATAAAATTAGGGATCTTGGTGATAGACTGAGTTTTTGTTTTATAGAACAACAGAGCTCTTAAATGGCAATTATGGCCACTAGTCAATTGTTTGTGACAGTACTTTTCCATGTTCTTGTACTACATGCAAGTTCATTTCAGCTTTGGATCATTTTGTTCATCCTGATATTGACATATGATATAACCCCCAGCTTTATGCTACCTGTAGCAGTACTGACTTGGTTTATTTAGTGATTTGTAATGCCTGTTCATGTTTTTTATGTGGGTAAAATTAACAGATCCATGACAGAATGCATCCTTTAACATTTGAGTGATATACACAAGGGCAAAATAACTAATGCCCTTGCTAAACATATAAACAAATAAACTTCATGAAGTTTACTATTGAGTAAATGAAAAATGTTTAACATATTAACAAGTGTAGCTGACTTTTTTCCTGGAACTACTTTTTGTGTGTATTTGTTCAGTGTTTTGGTACTTCCCTGATGTTGCATAACCTCATACTCAACTGGTACTACAAATTCTTACAAATGATGGAATTTCCTTTTTAATGAATCACTACATCAAATTAAATATAAAATCAAACTTCACCACAAGTGTTAGACACAAAACTCAAATTGCATACATTAGTCTACATTGAAACTACTATTTCATAGGTTCATAGCAGATTAGTAGGCTAATGGCCCTAGGGGATTTACAAGACCAGCTATGTTATACCAATGTTCCCTAACTGACTTTGGTTAGAGGGTCATTATTCACAAAGTGAGCCTATGATCAACACTGACTGCACCTGTCCATAAGGAACATAGGTGCCACCCCCAGGGTGAATTTATGGTCTCCCATCCAATTGTCTAAGTTTTGCTTGAATAGGGTTCTTGAGGAGCTCTGCTTCACATGATATGAGAATTTATTCCAGAGGAGCAGCAATGTCTGGGAGATATATCTGTCTCTCCAACATGTTCTGTTAATGTCACAGGCAAGGTTGAGATGCCTGGAGTGGGCGACTCTTGTCCCATTTGATTTGCAGATGTGCAGCATTTCCATTAGGGCAGGGTCAGAGGCTGTTTTGTAGGCTGGTCACAAATAGGGTCTTAGGAGCCTGTAGAGTACAGTGACAGGGCTTTCAGTCTTTCATTGTAGGTCATGTTTTGGAGGACCTTTATTTTCTGGGTGAGAAACCTCTGTGGTCTCTCTAGCTGCTACAGGTGTCTGGTGAGGTAGATAGAAAAGGGAGCATTGTATCAGTGGTCTGATGAGTGTCAAACACAGAAGAGTTAGAACATCCTTAGTCTTGGATGCAATGCCCTTATTTATGAGATGAGCAATGTAGAAGGTTTTCTTTAGCACTGTGGATACATGGTGATCAGAGTTTATATTGCTGTCAATCTGTGTTTCCAAATCTCGCACCACTGTGTTTGAGTTTGGGGGGGGGGGGGTGTTGTCAATATTGTAATTTCTAGTGACTTCCCTTTTCCAAAGGGGATAATGATGCACTTTTTTGCTTTAAGTTTTAGTACGTGGCTTTGTCATCAATCATTTGTCTGTGTTAGTCCCTCTTGTAATATGTTAACATTGTCTGGGGACTCAATGATTGCACCCAGTATACAATCATCAGCAAAACTGGCAAGCCACAGACCATCTGCTTTTACCTACACTTCCAAGAAATAGATTCCAAACAGTAGAGAGCCTAGCACAAATCCTTGAAGTATGCTACTGGTAACTGGTCTACTGGTAGAGGTGGAATCCCCAACTTTGACAGTATGCTATCTGTCAGGGTGCCAGTTGGCAACCCATCTAGTGAGGTATAGGATAGTCCCCAGCTGGGAGAGTTTCTCAATGATATCTGAATGGGAGACTGTGTCAAAAGCCTTGGCTAAGTCAGTATAGGTAGTATGTACTATTTTGCCTTCATGCAGGGCTTTGGTGGCCTTCTTGAAGGAGACTACTGTGTTCAGTGAGCATGATCAACCCTTAATGAAGTCAAACTGGCTTGGGTCATGAACTTGAAGGTAATCTATGTCCTTGTTGACAAGGTCCATGATAATTTTTTCCACATGGCTGGTTAGGCTTATTGGTCTATAGTTCCCAGGGTCAGTTGATGGGCCCCCTTTGTGCAAGGGGATTAGTGTTGCTGTTCTCCACTCTGCTGAAACATAGCCAGTGCAAAGGCTGAGATTAAAGACAGTGCCAAGTGGTTCCATTAGGTCTTATTTTAGATTGTTTGGTAAGCAGTTTGGGATGTTATCTGGTCTTATAGAGGTCATGTTTTGGCCTTGGAAAGTACAGATATGACCTGCTCTTTGGGGATACCAGGTAGAGGACTGGTGTCAGGTGTGCTTTGGGTTATGGCTGGGGGGTGCAGGGGGGTGAAGTTTGTATCAAATCTGTCAGCTAGCAGGTTGGCAATTTCCTCTGGTTAAGTTTAGTATGAGGTACTGTCCACTATAAGTTCTGCACATAGTTGGGCATTCCCTTTTAGATTTTGGATGTAGCTAAAGAATGTTTTACGATTATACTTTGCTAGGGATGCTAATTTAGCTTTATAACTACCTTTAGAGAACTTTAAAAGATATCTGATTTGCTTGTTCAAGCTGTAGAGGATATTCTTCTTTTGCTGAGTAACTTCCCTCTTGCTCACCAATTTCTTCCTTTCGTTATATAACCTATTTATACTTGAGATCCACCTGGGTGGCCTTTTTTTTTGGGAAGATCTGGTTTTGACCCAGTCATGTACAGCCGAGTCTATACAGTTGTTTAGGTGGTTATACAGGGCATTTGTGTAGTCTTCTATGCATCAGTCATTGTTGGCTGTGTTAGCAGGGAGTTTAATTTTTTTATACAATTACCTGGTAGGCTGTAGTTTGCTTTGGTGACATTTTCCAGTTTTTTTTTTTTTTTTTTGCTCCTGTGGGGGTGTCAGGTCTGATTGTTACTTCAAATGAGACAGATTTATGGTCTGACCATGCCAGGGAGGGCAACACAGGGGGTAGTGCAGTGACCCCCAGCATGTTGGTGGGGGTCTAAGACATTTGAGCCCTTTGTGTGGGTGCAGATTAGCTGGTCCAGGGCATTTGTACTGACAATGTCCAGGAACCTCAGGGCAAGCATGTTCCTGCTTATGTTTGTCACCCAATCAATGAAAGGATAGTTGAAATGTCCCATGACCAGAGTGTTTGGCTGTATAGTGAGTGACACTAGTAAGTTCAGGTAGGTAATGTGCTTCTTTTTGTTCATGGTAAGAGTATTGTAGCTAGTAATAATGTGGTAGGGTGCTTTTCCTATAGTGAGTTGGACCTGGAGTAGCCCAAAAGAATCATACCGTTTAAGCAGTCTTGAGGTACATTTGGCTTTAATAAAGATGGATACACCTCCACCTCTCGTTCTTTCGCACTCATTTTGGGGTCTGAATGTGTTGAAGGCATTGTAGCCTTGTACAGCTGGGGTGATCTCTGTGGCCTTGAACCATGTCTCAGTAACTGCATAGATGTCAGCATCTTCCAAGGTGAGGAGTGCTTCCAGGCAGTGCAGTTTCCTGTTTAGACTGCTAGCATTAAGCAGCATAACCTTGAGTTTGTTTTGAGTGGATTTTTTTACGTCAGAAATGTTGCTGTTTTGACATTGCCAAAAAAAGGCACTATGGGAGAAGCAAGCACCTTTGCAAGTATCCAAAAGCATACAGGAGAGAGGTGAAGACCATCTCTGGCAAGGCAGCATGGTCTGTCAAGCATGTCTTCCCAGGCTGAAAGATATTGGATCCCCCGTATATAAACGTATATCAGCTTCAGATCTAGAAGGTTTTAGAAACAATCCAAGTCTTGTAGTCACAGGTGTCCAAGCCAGATAAAGGGAAGTTCTGGATCAATGAGCACAAACTCATAAAAGTGTAATTTTTTTATACCAGCAGTTTGAAAGACTTTTACACAGTTAATCCCTGAGGCCAATCAGATGAAAACACAATAAACTTTAAACCAGCAGTTTCCAACCTGGATGGGTTAAACTGAGCACTGCTCCTCCCTCCAGAGTGGAAAAGACCAGTTGTAATATAAAATGAACTGGTTTTGAGCTTAGGTGCAGTAAAAATGCTTTACAGAATTCCTGCAGTATCAGGAATCCTTAGAAATAAGTTCACTAACCCTAAGAAATGTTCAGCATAATGCAGAACAAAGTGCACAATATAAGAGAACAACAGAGAAAGCTTTGCAAATCTTAGAAATATTTTGGAAGACTCAGGAGAATGTTGGCAAACTCTGTACAGATTTTGCAGTACTAGAAGAGGTTAGGGAATACTGGAATACTGTTAAAACAACCTAAGAGCTACATTCTATAGCAGGTGGGCAAACACGCATTCCATGACATAATTAAATAAGCAGAATTTCAGAGGTTTGTCTGTAACAGGTTGTTTACATCTCATACTAGGCTGCAAAGAAGTAATTTGTAGTTATTATAAATGAAGTTTGGTAACAAACCATTTTGTCCTGGGACATCTTCAGTGTGGGGTTAGATAAATATATTGGGAGTAAAGAGAATAGGGGGAGGAGGGATGAGTAGGAGGAAATGATGTTTGGATAGGGAGGGGCTTAAGGAGATTATGCAAATGTAACTGGGTAAGGAATCACATTTTGGTGTGAACTTGCTAAAGGCAAGTGATGTCCAAGATGACCTGTGGGTGTTCCTAGGCAGCAGGTAGGCCTTGGGTTACTGGTTGGTGTATGTTGATGAAGAGGTGATTCATATAGGTAATTTTTTCCCCTCACTCTCCTTTTCTTGGCTTGCGTAGTTGGTGGGGTTTTGGGGTTATGAAGAGTAGTCATTTTGGATTGCAGGATGTTCAGTGATGGTTTCTTCCTTGCTGGGCTGTCCCTGTTGGGATGCATGCTTTCAGTGTGAGCAGGGTGTGCCCATGGGTTTATCGTTGGTGGTTATGGTGTGTTCTCCCCTGTCCTCTATATGGTACATGTCCATGCAGTTTTAGGGTTGTGCTGGTTGGTGGTATAATGATTTGAGTGAGGAGCTAAGACTGTGCATGTTATAGCTACTCTGTTGGTCAGTATTTCGGGTGGTGGCCTGTGTGGGTGGTGTCATTTTTCAGGAAGGGAGCTCTGTTGGGGACAAAGGGAAAAAACAAGGGTGCTCTCCGAAAAGGTTCATCAGTTACCTGGAGTTTGGGGGCATGATTGGTCTCTGTTCCGTGGTGTGTGGAGTGGTCCTTCTACTGTCGCCTCCTTTCTTCTTCTCTGACCCCTTTTTTGGTGAGTGGTTATGCATGGCAGTGGAATTTGTAGTGTTTCCAGTGTGTTTGGGGTGGGCTGTGGCTGGCTTTTAATGGGGGAGTTATTTTGTTGACAGGGTTCCCAGTACATGCGTGGTATGCTGGTGGTTGTCATCGTGGGATGGCTTTCCATTAAGCAATGCAGTTGCCATGGACATGCTTGCGAGTGGGGTTTGTGAGCTGCTGCTAGTGGTTGATATGCCTTTAATGTGTTTTGGGTGAGCGTTGGGGGTGTGGACATTCTTCTTTGACACTGGAGTTACTGCACGCATTGGCTGCGTCTAGTAGCTGCTGGTTATCTGGCAGGTTGGTTGCCCTGTGGTTGGGTCCTTGTGTTCCAGTTTGGCAGTCTTTGTTGGAAGAGATCTTGGGCTTCCTTGTGCACTGTTGTCTCTTGATTGGCTGTGGAAGGAGGAGTTTGGTGGCCTACTGCAAGTAGAGATGTTGAACTGGTGATTTGCTTGTGGAGCTGTTGGGGAGGGTGGGTGGGTTGGATGGCCAAGGTTACGATGGTGGTCTGTGCTTTGAATTTATTCTTTGTATTGTGTTCTGGCTCTGGTTGCTTTGACAGCTTTTTGGGTTATGGGAGTGGTTTGGAGATGGGTCCTTTCTTTGGGCTTTTGTCCCTGTTTGTTTTTTGTCCAGATTTCTTGGACTGAAGGGTGGAGAGAGATTTAACTTGCTGGAACTGTTGGCGGGTCATTTGGGGTCGGGATCTGAGGGTGGTGATGCAGGGGCAGCCATTTGATGCTAGTTGGGGGAAGATGGATTAATCAGTCCTGTTGTGCTGTTGGCTTTTCAGTTGGTGAGAGCAATGTGGAGTGATTGGCCCCATTTGATTTGTCACACTTTTTGTTTATCTCATGGCCCAGAGTTTTGTGCTGCAATTCATCATGAACATGTGGTTTTCTGGCATCACTGGTATGGTTGGAGGAGATGTCTGCCTATTGAGATACATTTCATTTGACCCAGACAGAAAAAGAAGAAAAAAATACATTGCTACAGGGGGTGAACTTGTTTGTTTGTTGCCTTCGGCCGAGCGGTGGGTCTCTGATTGGGTTGTTTCACTGCCGGTTCTCTCACGCATGCGTGCATGAGTTTGGCTGTGATGGGGGAATGTTGGAGGTTGAGGTTGTCCTGGCTTATGGTTGCTGGACGGTTCAGGCTCAGGTTCCATGGGCTGGCTGTTCATGAGTCTTCAAAAAAATGGTAATAAGTTAAATAAAAACCATGGAAAAATAGATGCCAGTGGCATGGCTCTTCCCTGGTTCTCTTTTCACCTCAGAACTTGGACTTTTTCTCTTTGAGGGTTTTTGATTCTCTGGCTAGTCATGGGGATGATCCGAGAAGTGGATCAGCGAGTGGCGGCATGCATTGAGGTGGGCACAGGCCAAGTTTATCTGTAAGTTTTGGTGTAGTGCGGTCATGCCTTTCAATGGTGCAGATTTTGCGGAGCTTCCAGATTTTGCCAGATTGTTGGTTCATTTTGGGGAATTGTGGTTGTTGTTAAGTTGGTAGTGGGTGGTTGGATGGAAGCTAGAGGCTCGGATGTCTGTCGTGTCTTTCTGACTTGATGCCTTTCGGGGAATTCATGTGGTTGCAGAGCCTGTTCTGTTAATTTTCTAGGTTTGTAGGGGCACTGGTCAAGACTTGCCCTAGTTTCTGGACCTTTGTACCAATTTTGTCTGGGGGTGGAGAGGTGTGAGCACAGGGAGGTGGTCTGTGATAGCAAAAGGAATCAGGAACGGTAAGGAAAGAATTATTACATAGGGTGTGAGGAAAGAGAGAGAGGTGGTGGAAGTTTGAGAAGTTGGTAATGAATTTTAGCTGCACTAAATTAACAGGGCATTTTCATAAACTCGTGGTTTTCTGGCAGGTTAATAGCTCCTTTCTATGAGTTTTGGAAATGGCAGTCATGCATTTAGACTTCACACCCCTTCAAATCCATGCTGCTGCAAAACCTGCTATCAACTATTAAGTTTTCTTGGGGACACTGGTCCCACTTTATTGGGACTATTTACAGGTTCTACATATTGTTATAAATATTCGCTCCATATGACCACATGGGGTTGGGCATCTTGAAATAATGCTGACTGTTTAGTCTGGCTCATAATGCAATGTGTGTCTGTCTCATAATGCAGTGCATGTCATTAGAAATTGTCATGCATGCCTATTTTTTGGCAGACATAGTCATGGCACTGTTTTGATCTACATGCATACACTGCTATCTTGCAGTCAGTTAATTTTATGTAACATTTTATGCTGGTCATTGACAGTTTAGGGCAGGAGACGTGATTCATTTTTCCTTGTTCTAGTCATTACTCTCAGTAGGGGAAGGACTAGAGAGCTGTGACATTACAGCACAGGGGTTTTTTAGGACAGTCGTGGTGATGTCAGTTTGGTGAAGGAACTGGCCAGACAATGTCCTGTATTCATTGTTGTTGATGACTTCAATGAATTGGAGACTGTGGCATTCTTACCAGTCCTTAAGTCTACACAAATGAGTTATGATTAATAGATTGCGGTAGTTGGGGTTGAACACAGGAAGGACAGCTCTATTAAAATAATGCAGCTAATTCCCAGTGGCTGTAGGTGAATGATAACTGTGAGATATTGTGGCGCTGTTAGTTACCAGATGGGTAAATTTGGGAAAAGAGGGTTGGGGAAGTGACATTGACCCTAACTCCAACAATGGGGGGGTTGAAGATGGTTGGATGGTTACACGGGTGGACTATTCATAAGGCAGAGCAAGGCTGGGCTTGGGTTGTAAAGCACTAACGATCATGCGGGGATGTGTATGGTGCACTTGTGTAAGCAAATTGGAATGCTATACTGTTGCTAATTTGTGTTGCAGTTTGACTGATCAAATCTTCTTGGAGGGGAATCAGTTTGTTACCAGGAGGGTTGAGCATATGATTGGTAGGTCCATAGTCAGGTGGGAGATTGATACCTATAAGCTTTGCAATTTTCATGACAGCAAGGTGCTTAATTTGTTTTCTTTTGTAGATGAAAGTACAGAATTTACAGCGGAGATGAAGGACACAGCTGTATCAGCCAGTGGGCCTAAAAAGAAGTGGATTGGACAGATGTTGTTGCTGTTGGAGCTTCTGCAAATTGGCATTGGAAAGCAGTGAGGTTGCAGGTAATGACACGATTCCCGGTGCTCATTTAGGCAAGCAAGTTTTTATGGCTCAAGAATAATGTGGCATCGGGTATGCTTGAGGTAAATTAGGGGCATGGTGTAGCAGGTATTTAGTTAGCATTAAGGGGAATTTTGGGGTAGAACCTAGGTAGGATGGAATTAACGGTTGAGGTTGGGTTGGTTTTGTGATCGGCGGATATTGAGGTTTTTGGTAATTTTAATATGGTAAGGATGCACTTAGGCATGTTGCATTTGGGTGGAGGTTTGGGGTGCATTTACAGTTATCTATTCTGTTTACTGGGTTTGTAGAGGGTGCATGATCAGATCTGGTGATAGAAATTTGATAAGGTTCATTGGGCGTGGCAGCTATTGGTGATGTTACATGCTAGGTTAAGGTTTTGGAGTACCACAATTATTTCTTTTATATTTGAGGGAATTTTGTAGGTCAGGTTGCTGAAAGCAGGGCAGGTAGAAGGATGCTTTTGGTATACTGTGGAAACAGGGTGCTTTGTTTTCGTGGGTGATGCAGGGTTTAAGTTATGCATATTTGGAAGTTTTTTTTTTCCCCTAGAAATTGGTCATGTGCTATTCCTTTCTGTTGTGACTAGGGTTTTTGCTAAGGGGGGCTTTAAGAGGTTCTGATTTGGGGGATGTTTAAGGTAATGCAGGTGTTAGATGTTTAGGTTATGCAGGTGTTAGATGTTTCCAGCAGTCAGCACCTTAATCAGGCGCATAGTATTGTACTATTGTCAGTTTGGTTGGTTTTCAGTGGTTTGTTGGGTCAACTTGGGTTGAGTGGGTAGAGGGAGAGGTGTTGAATACTGTAAGATGGGTTTTCTGCAATGATTATGCTGCAGATTTGAGTTCAAGGAGTTGTAGTTTCTGTGGCATTTATGGCTTTATATTTGTTATGGCTATAGGTGGTCATTACGGAAAGGTTTTGGTGGTCAGCGAAGGTGAAGATGGTTTTAGGTGCTGCGTTTGTATAGGATTGTTGGAGGGATGGATGGATGGCTCTTGGATGATTATTATATAAGGCTGCTGTTAAGGGGTAGTTGCTTAAATGCCATGACAGCCAATTAAAACATTTTATGTTTATAATGCATAGTGGTGTGGTGTGAGGATTGTTATTGCACTGACATTAAAGGGATTTCATTTGGTTAATACATTTATTTGGGTGGTAAAGTGGGGGAAGCAAGATGGCATGAAGGTAGGCAGTTGCTTATGTGTAGTCTTGTGGTGGCTGGCTTAAGGTTTTCCACTTGGCTGGTAATGTCTTTTTAATCCTTCCAAGGCTTCCATTGGTTGTGAGGTTTGGATTATTTAGTCATGTGTAGTGCTTATGCGGGGCTATGAGTTTATGGTTTGTTATACTAGCATATGAAATGAGTCAGTGGTTTGTTCTCAGTTGTGTGGGTAGCTGGCTATTTAATTAGTTAAGGGCTTTGGGTGGTATTGACGTGCATCCATTTTGGTTAGGGAGAATGTGGTACACTGAATGATGTTGGCCTAAGGATTTAATGGTGGTTAGATGCTGAATGTTTATCGGAGAGAGGGGGAACAGCCTTGTTAGGCTGGTGGTGGAGAAGAGGGAGAGGCATGCTCTCTTCTGTTCCCCCTCTGGTTTTGGATGGTCATTACAATGAATTGGGAAAGAAAAGTGAGTATTTGAAGGTGGCTCGATAAATAAACAAGCGGGGGTAAGGACGTTGCTTATGTGGTTGGATGTTAATTCAATAAGTAGTAAATGAAGTGAGTAGTGGGACGCTGCTTCATAAGTAAGTGAGTTGGAGGTATGCACGCTGCTTATGGGGTCAGGATGATCAAGGTCATGCTGTCCTTATTAACATTACATGGATGTGCATGTTAGAATTTAATCACCTATATTGTGTTTCAGTTTTAATTCATAAATATTGGATAACAAAGTTATGTTTATGAAAGTTTAATAAAAGGTCATCAAATGTCATTCGGTGTGATGTGTTTATTGAAGGGGACTGGGACAATAATATTTTACCCATTGTAAAACAGCCACATTAATGCCATGGACTTCCTTTACAAACATGTCTTTGAAGTAATATGTAGTGGATGTTGGCAGCCAGTTAGAGAGCACTTTATACATTTAATAGGACTATTTGTAGTTTCATTGGGCAGAAAGTGTTTATATCCTGCTGAAACCAGGTTACCTTTTCAGTCTCAGCATGGGAGCACTGTTTAGGTAGGTGGTGTGTTCAGTTACACAGTAGGGTGAGAGGATAAAATTCCAGAAGCAGTTTATTTGCAGCAAATAGACTTATTCCACTATGATAACTGCCGGTTTAAAACTTCTTTAAATGTCCTAGCCACTGTTTTCATAGCATATTTTTTCTTGTGTCTTGAGCAGCAAAGTAGCAAAGCAGACAGTATTTGCTGCCTCACAGCTCTTGGTTCTCTGGTTTGAGCTACTGGTTTGTTGCTTTTTTGTGGCGTCTGTGTCCCTTGTTGTATTGAGGTAGGCTTTTGATGTGTGATCCAGTTCCTTCCCACATCCCAAAGAAAAGCCTCTAAGTGAATTTATTATCATTTTAAATGCCTGTAGGCAAACTTGAGTTGAGTGAATGAGTGTGTCATGTTACTCAGCAGCATGCTATCCAGAACATAGTCTCTGTTTTGTGCCCGTTGCTTGCTGGGACAGAATTCAGCATCGTGCAACTCTGAATGGGATAAAACAGGCAGCAGAGAATGCACAAATGAAAATGAATAAAACACTAGTGTCTGAAAAGCTTTAGCCACTTTGCTGACATAATTTAAAACCAGATGTTTTACTTGATGCACTTTCAGTTTTTATTTGTTCTGAATGCACAAGCTTCCTTTTACTGATTACAGATATTTTAGAAACAGATGAGTAACCATGGTGAATTTTTTTCCTGATGATATTATATGAGACTACATTGTTCCATTATGAAAGCAATGTTAATGACAGAATAGAATATGTTTTTCACCCAGACATGAATGAAATACAAGTGGTTTGTTTAAAAATAAGGACAGTGACTTGGAATTGCAATAAACAAACAGGGAGATTCAATAAAGCCTACATGGTCATTTTTGACTCTGTGCATGTTGTGGCATGATGTGTACACAGCCATGAATATTTTTACATTCAGTAAACCCCATGCAGCAGTGTGAACTCATGCGAAAAAACATGCCAATTTCCATGGTATGCAAATTACAACATAAGTAGCTGAATTGTATGCTAATGAAGCAAACCAACACAGTGGAATGATTCAACAAGCTGTAAAGCAACCATGTAGACTCTGTGCTTGTGTTGCCCATGTATTCAAGATTTTTCTGAATAAAATCATGAAAAGGAGTCTACACAGAAACAAGTGCAAGTAAAAGTCCCTAGATTTGTACAGACGTGACCGTAACATGTAACCCCACACACATTATAACACTATTAAACATGGTAGATGCTAGAAAATTAGATTAACAATAGCAACAATTACTTTTCAAGTGCCATGACATAAATTCAGCTTTGCTTCCCCCACCCTCAAATAAAGAATATACTTGAACTCATGTAGACAGCTAAATATGAAACCCCATGAAACAGACTGTTCTTACTGTCATGTAAGCATATGCAGTATGTATCTGACAGAATACAGGAAAATTCAATCAAAACCTGTATTCCTCTGTGCAGATATATAGTGAAATAACACCCACCCTTATGCGTACAACATTGGGCTCCCATTCAGTTTCCCTGTCTACACTGTTACCAACCATGCAGATTCAGGCCTGTCAGCATGGTGAATATGCAAATGAGGTCAGAACTCATTAGAATTGCTGAATCCCAAAATATTGTAACCATGTAGGAATGTTCACTTCATGTATGCACTTCCACAGTGTTCATTTTCAATGGATGGCAACAGTAAATGATGACATCAGGGGTGTGTGTCAGATTACGCTTACAGAGGTGTACATGTAGGTCTGTGAAGTGTGAAAGTGCATGTAAGCAGTGCATAATTCATAATCTCTGTTTCATCCTCTTTATTGTTTGTTAAAATGTGTCATCCCTGTCCACTTTAAGTAATTTTTTTTTTAATTTCTGTCATTGTTTATGCAATGTGGCGCATTGCCCAACTATGGGAAATGTAGGAAGGGATGGTAGGTTTCTCAGTGCTTGTCATGTATCTATTCCTGTGGCAGCATATGTAGGTGTAGGGTAGGAGTATAGATGGCCCTAGGTTCTAATACAGGGTCTGGAACCTTCTATTCACGTTTTGAGCTGCATGTTTACACATATCACAGGAATGGAGAACAGTAACAAGATTACGTGTGTTTACTTATTTAAGCATCAGTGTATGCAGTGGTGTGCAGCTATGCAGTATGAGTTGATATATTCACTAAAGCAACAGATGTTTTTCATAGGTGCTAATTATACCATAAGCAGGTGATTTTCAGTATGGTGGGGCTATTCAACAAGCAATAAAGCATCCATGTAGCCTCCATTTTTTTCCTGACTATTTCAATACCATGTGAGCATAGACAAGGAAATATTAGCCCTGAAATAAAATTGTGTCAACTGTTGCAATTGCAAGGTAAGTCCTGAACCTAGAATGCATTCTTTAATATTATGGCTAATCCTTGTACTTCTTAATTTGGTACAGTAATCAAGTGAATACTGATGGATTTCTACAGAAAGTACCTTAACATGTGACAGCAGGCACTTATTTTACTTATATGTGTCCATTACTAATTTTTGTTTTGTATTATTCCTCTCGTTTATAATTTCACTTTTTGTGTGATGTGCTACATAGTGCAAACAGTGGAAGTGGGGTATAAATAAATTTCAGTTTTGGTTGTGTTTATCTAGTTTTCATGAAGTGCAATGGACCACCTGGAAGCAGCCAGCCCAAAATAGAAACTGGATGCATTCAATGAATACCCTTGACTATTGTGAAAACCTGGTCTGGAGTATAGATGGTACTAGGTTCTAGTACAGAATGTGCAACCTTTGTTTTACTGCTGTGACAACATAGGAAACTGTTTCCTCAATATTCTTGAAGCAACAGGTGCAAGAGTAGGGCCACCATACAGATATTCTTCGGTTCAACTACAGCATATTCTATGCAGTATTGTTTTTACTGATAGAGTAATCTATACGTTATCACATTTATCATCAAATTTATGATTGTGGGTATATTGTGTACTACTTTGCGAAAAACACATACACAACTGCCTATACATGCAATTGCTTGCCACTGTTGCATTTTGCTTGTCAGACGTAAGCAATGTGGCTCGTGTTTGCACACTGCTTACCGGTTAGCAAACAGGTGTAATTCGCATGCATGCACACTTTGCTAACCATCATGCAAGTCTGTTCCATGAAACTGTATATATAATGCTTTATTATTGGTGTTTATTGTTATTTCCTTTGTATGACATAAAACTACATGTGGAAACATTGCAAACAAAGGGCACAGTCTAACTATGTGTCATATATTTACAATACATTCACATGTTTCTCCCTCATCAAGCAATAAAACCCTGGGGTCTCAGTATTTGTTTCCACACATATATCAGCAACACTACAAAGTGTAATATATAATGTTGTATGCTCTCATGGACAGGCCCAGTTGGTGGTACCCACAACCTCAGTCAGCTTAACTCAAATATCCAACTATGATCAATAATGGTAATTTTGTTTTTACACAGCTAGGCTTCTGCACACCCTACTGCTGTTAAACTACTGGCTTCATATGAACCTATGACTTTATACCTATGCAAGCCTCCCAACCTGTTGTCCCCCACATGGCCTGCAGATGTCATCTACTATAAGGTCACCTGCAGTCTTGTATCAGTCAGACTTGTGCTGTAGTGCTTGCGTAAAGTACTGAGTGCTGTAGTCTATGTAGTTAGGTTAATGTCCTGTTTTCACTACAGTCAACTGTGTGTGTGTGTGTGTGTGTGTGTGTGTGTGTGTGTGTGTGTGTGTGTGTGTGTGTGTAGCCAGAAGAACAAGTGTGTATCCTGCTGTTACTGTCCCAGTCCCATAAATTGATAGTATGTTGATACTTGCATCTGTCTACAGATCCATTCTAGGTAGGTCTTCCAACTTCTTCTCTCCCACATGACCTGCTGATTTGATCAATTGTAAGGTGACCGACAGCCATGTAATAGTCAGACTTGTGCTGGGGTGCTTCTGTAATGTGCTGTGCTCTGCAGTCTGTGCAACTTAGATAGGTAGGGGTTCTGGTCCCATAGTCTCAACTTGGTGTGTGTGTGTGTGTATATGTGTGTGTGTCTCTAGTCAGTGGAGTAGACATGCTATCCAACAGTTACTTCTCCAATGGCATGGCTTGCTAGTATTTTTATACTTGCCCAAGCCTATACATCTATTTCATGCAGCTCTCACATCCTCAGGTCTCCCACATGGCCTGGTGATGTCAAACACTATAAGGTGACCTATAGCCATGTAAGAGTCAGACTTGTGTTGTGGTGTTTATGTAACATATTGTGTTCTGCAGTCTATGCACTTAAATAGATAGGGGATCTGTTTTCACTGCAGTCAACTTTGTGTGTGTATGTGTGTGTGTGTGTGTGTGTGTGTGTGTGTGTGTGTGTGTGTGTGTGTGTGTGTGTGTGTGTATGCTTGTTTGTGTGTGTGTGTGTGTGTGTGTTTGTGTGTGTGTGTGTGTGTGTGTGTGTGTGTGTGTGTGTGTGTGTGTGTGTGTGTGTGTGTGTGTGTGTGTGTGTGTGTGTGTCTGTGTGGTGTTATTTAACATAAAAGAGAGCATTTTACACCAGCACCAGCATGTGGGCCACTATTACCATATACTCAACAGACAATGCTGATGTCATTGGCTATATCAGATTATTGCATATGTAGTCATTCCACCAGGGCATGATCAAGCACTGACCTGGAAGCCAGGCAGACGTCACTTCATCTGATACCAGACAGATTACAGTGACATGTCTTTTAATCTATACACATGCATCATGGCATATTTTTTATACCCTGTGTTATCCTGATGAGAAATCCATGTGTTCTTGCCAGCTGCTACATGCCTGGTAAGGTACATCCAAAAGAGAGCATTATACTGTATTACTGTTCTGATGATATTTGACTACAGTGCTGTCATACAATCCTGCGAGTTGAGTGTGATGGAGTGACTTAAGATGTGCACCATATGTTTGTACTGAAAAGCATTATAGAGAAAAGTTAGAAAGTAATGAGACACATTGCAGTTTCTGACTTCACAACCCTTGCAAGAGAATACACCAAAATGTAACAAAATGATGATGCTATCCACTGTATAACTTGACAAGACAAATATAAGTGACAGGTACAAGTATCAGTTCAACAACATAAATGCAGATATATTAAGCATTAATGCAGCTATGCACCCTGTGCATCAGACACAGTGCTTTAGTATCCTTGAATCCAGAAGATTGAAAACAGGGATATGTCACAGTTGTCATCAGTTGCACAAGGCATTGTGTGTGGTGGGGGGTGTCAGGTGGCCTAGGCTGACACAAAATGTGTGTGTGTGTGTGTGTGTGTGTGTGTGCGTGTGTGCGTGTGTGTGTGTGTGTGTGTGTGTGTGTGTGTGTGTGTGTGTGTGTGTGTGTGTGTGTGTGTATGTGTGTGTAAGAAAGGGAAACAGGCAGGCTGAACCACGTAACTGTTGGATATGTGTCTGTAGGGTTCCTCCATGTGAAAGCAGTATGTAAAAGTCTGCATGAAGATGGTCAAGTTCAGTGCTAGCTGTACATCTTGGTATGTTGAACAGGTGTGGGGTGTGCATGGTAGAGTTGGAAGTTCATCATTTTTGCCCATGACCATGAGAACTGGCTCTGCTAGGTGTTATACTAGTACCTCCACGCTGAAGGTCAGATGCAGCGCTGCTACCTGAATGTGACTGATGTCTGCTGGAAATGCTCCCTTCACAGGAATGCCCAGGATCATGACCTAATGGCATGCCATGTGTAGGTAAGGACAGCACACTCACCAACAGAGTGGGAGAATTATTGCCACTATGGCAGCATGATTGGGCACAGCCACATTGGCTATCAGCAAATGCTGTGGCTGACCTACACCCATGAGAATGTTGTTCCCCCTCACATCAGACATTCCATCATAGACACTGCTCATTCCATGAGAGGCACTCCACTATCACATCATCACAGACATCCCTATTCCAATGTGTCATTCATCTGATGCAGTGAATTGGTAAGACAATGGAGGCAGTCACATGTCAGCCTATGCCACATCTACAACCCTAAGCATTTGCTGGAGCATCTTTCTGAATGTGCCTGTGCCTTCATGATGGACCTAAAATACACTGAGTGACACAGGAAGAGAAACCTGCACTATGGGAAGGAGAGACAGCTGGCTCCTTCTGAGCACCCCTAACAACCCTCCTGTGTGGCACCTTGCCCACACATTGGCTATGGGCAGAGTCAACAGGCATTGAAGCCACAGTAGCCACACTTCCCTGATCAAGATTCTCTCAATCCATCTGTCATATATCCGTGAACTCAGTGGACTGGGTAGGCATAGGCCTATTGGCTGTGTCTGGGGAAAATGAATGGGGGCTGGATGTCACCTCCTGTGTCACATTCAAACTCTACATTCCTTGACTGTGCCTCAATTTCACCACCATGATTCTCAGTGACTGCAGAAACACTACTACTGTCATGATCACCTGTGACAAAAAGGAAGAAATACAGGAATACATGAATACTTGTAATACTATGGTGTAATATATGCTAAACAAGTAAAAGTGCTGCCACTATTACAGACAGTACAGCAGTACACACAACAGGCCTAAAATGACACATTATGATATTTCTTTAAACTTATCTGCAGTACTGACATGAATTTATTTGAGTTACCATCTGCAGGAGACATATCTTGCTGGATTCTTGACAGTCTTGCAAGAAGTTAAGCAAGTGGTAAGGGCAACATCATCATATTTAACAGTAAGACAGGGGGTAATACATGTACTCCTCTGTATCTGCATTAAATGTACTTTCAACAAGAACATGGCTAAAAACTCTAAGCTTAGCTTATAACTGAGCAATTTTGTATCCCCCCAACAAAATAAAGAAAAAAAAAAAAAGAAATGTGACACAGAAGTTACATTTATGTCAATTGTTTTATTATACAACAGTATTCAACTGGCCATATAAAAATCTACCTGGATGCTCCTCTTGGGACTCAGAAGGAGTGGCGCCCACATCAATTGCATATTGTGGTCCACTCTGCTGTGAGCTCTCATGATAGAGAATATTCTCCAGTAACTCTTCATTGGGGTAAGAGGTGGTTCTGTAGAAGGCCCTCCCTCGATTACCCTTTGATTATGAGCAACTGAGACTGCTCACCTCCATGCAGTGGTAATCATGTCAGTGATACTGTGGTGGACCTATTCATAGGTACAGTTGTGGCAACCCACAGAATTTATTTTGTCACCAATCTGCTGCCATAATTATAGCCTGTGTTCTATATTGGACTGACCCCTTCCCAGCAGAAATGCCCTATGTTGGTAGAGATCATCAAAAATTATGTTGTTCTCTGCATCTCTGAATGGGGGTCTCCTCCTCACTCACATTGTTTGTGCTCTAGAAGACAACAGAATGATAATAGGTTCATAGATTCATAGGTTGGTACTAGGCTATCGGCCCTAGGCCCTATACAAGCCTAGCCATAACAATTCCCTGGCTATTACTTCCCACACTAGTTACTTCCCTGGACCCTTGTCTAGCAGGGTGACTGATGTGATTCCCCAGCATGAATTTGTTTCTCCCATCCAATTGTCAAGGTTCCTTTTGAAGAGGGCAAAAGAGGCACTCTGATTGACATATATGGGCAGTCTATTTCAGAGTCTGGGGAGTCTCTGGGTCAAGAACCTATTCATCCAGCATGTTTTGTTTATTGTGATGACAAGGTTTAGATCCCTGGAGTGTGTGGCTCTGAGGGATTGGGATTTTTTAAGTGTAGCATGTCCAACAGCTCTGGGTTTGACATGGCCTTGTATGTTAAACAGAGATCACCTCGGAGTAGATGATATGTGACAGAATATAGCTGTAGTTTTTTAAGGCGGTCAGCATAGGGCATCTGCTTTAGGCCTATGACTCTTTTAGTGAGGTATTTCTGTGGCCTTTCCAGTTGTTGCAGATGTCTTCAGAGGTACATACCAAATGGGGCATTGTATTCTATAATGGGTCTAATGAGGGATGAGTACAGTGGGACAATAACCTCCTTTTTCCTGGATGAAAAGCTCTTAGTGATGAGGTGTGCCACATAGAAGGATTTCTTGACTGTTGTGGTGATGTGGTTATCGATACACATAGGTATCACATAACTACAAAGTAACTGTTTCAAGATAAAAGCGTAAAGGTAGCCAGTCAGTATTACCCAGATGTGTAATACTAACAACAGGCAGGGTATAAAACAAGGAGAGTAGCAGGAGCAACAAATCCTTCTTTGTGCCATAGCAGTAAGTCAACTGTGCCTCCCCAAAGAACAGTCCATTGTAGTCCGTGACATAACAGCACCTCTTCTTTGCACCCCCACCCACAAAAAACAGGCAAATGAACAATGTAGCTAATAAAATATATTTGTAATGCTAAAAGTACTTTCAACGGACCTGTACCTGAAATATTTGTACATATTTATCACACATCATTCCACTTTCATGTATTGTCAGTCATGTGTACCTGTGAAATGGTGTGACAAACAAAGCCATGCCATCAGTACACTTCTAACTAATGCATATAGAAAAAAGTAAAAAAGCCATTACTTCACATTATTCATAAATATATTCCAGCATATGCATTATGTAGGTAACTAAATGGGAGCATACCTACTGGAATTCAATATTCCTCTGTAAAGATGTCTTGGGAAGAAATATACTTCTGTGAAGTCCTACAAGCACATAACAAGTGTCTTCAACATCAGTTTGGCTAGCTATACATTTGCTATTTTATAGTGCAGTAGACTGTTAATGGTTTGCATCTGTCTTAGCCTGTGTTTCACAGATGCTAATTAAAACATAAGCAGCTGAATTGCATACTAATCAACCAATCTAGTACAGCAATTCAACAAGTTATAAAGCATCCATGTAGACTCTATGCTGTTTTTTCCTACAGATTTCAAAGGTTGTGGAGTACAGACACAGAAAATCTACACAGATAGAATGTTAGGATCTGCTGCTTTAATCCATTTGTATGTGTTAAAGGCTGGAAGGAATGTTGTTGCTGTCAATAGGCCTTAGCTAAGACAGAGAATATCCTTCAGGACACATTTAATGTATTCAACAAAAATGACATGGACATTGCATTGTGCTACAGAGTGGATAGGTTCATATTACAGAAACTCTGCAACCTCTGCCCATCTCAACTCAGAGACAGAGCCTTTACCTCCCCATGTATTGGCTGTGTACTGCAAGTATCACAGTCAGCCCTAAACTAATACTGTGTCAACTGCTGCATTTGGCAAGGTAAGTCCTGAACATGTACTGTATGTACAATAATATTATGGCATGTCCTTGTATTTCATCACTTGGTATAGTAAGCAGGTAAAAGGTAGAGAGCTGTACAGAAAGTAATGTAACATGTGACAGCAGAGAGTTATTTGACTTGTATGTGTCCATTAGAAAGTAGTAGGCTACAGGCATCAAAGATTCACACATTCATACTTCTCTAAAGTACTGATGATCACTGCATGCCCTCAGTTTATCACCATCAGTTGATAATGAGAAATCATTACACAGAGGGAAGTTAGAAAGTAATGAAACATGTTGCAGTTTCTGACTTTACAACCGTCACAGGATCAAAGAGGCAGGATGGAACACAAGCTACATATCCTTGTTTGTGCCATAACAGTAGCAATGCTTGGTTTACCTCCATCAAAAGAACAGAGTACCCTTGCATGTGACATAATAGGAAATTACATTTGCTCCCCCCAAAAAGAGCAGTCTATGCTTGTTTGTGCCATCTAACCTCCACTTCATTTAAGGGCAACTGCATGTCATTGTTTTCCCTGTTAATATCCTCACACATTTTAAGGTAAATGATATAGACTGGCGTACACACTGTATGTCTCTGAGTACTGGTCAGATAACTGATGCATGATCAAGAAACACAGAAAGATAAGACAGAGCTGTATATTTACAAGTAATAATCATAAAAGGTTGTGTTATCACTAAGTGCACTACATCCAAATATATTAAATATAATAAATGTACAAATAAATGTTTATGTCTTGATATCAGTGCACATTCAGATGCACTTGGTTGTATTAGGAATTACTTAATTTCTTTGCTGCAAAGCTATTTGTGTGGCAGAGACAGATAAGAACCCCTTTCTGTTTTGTGAAGGTGCATTGGAGTGAGAGATGAAATTCAGACCTCTGTAGACACATCTCAAGTGTACTATCATTTTCTACTGTGTATATCACAGATTGATTTTCCTCATTTCAACTATTTTTCAGTTTTTTTTTTTTTTTTTTTTTTTTGTAGTTACTCTTTGTGCAATGCAGTGCATAGCACAAACATGTTTGGCTATGCTCACCTGGTTTGCACATAGAGTGGCAGTGCACATACTGCAGGAATGGACCACCCAGGTAGCAGACAGGCCCCACACAGCCACAAACATAAAACAGATGCATTCAGTTAATTCTGTTGGCCATCTCACAAACCCATTACCCAGTAGTGCACACTCTCGAGCACCATGTTTACATGATGGTAAGCAGTGCACAATATTTTCAAATGTTGCAAAATCAAAAAAGTGCACACTCTCTTGATGTTTTTCTGCCAACTGCACATATCACACTTTTTGGCATTGCAACATTTGAAAAGATTGCACATCACTTAGCATCATGAAAACACAATAGCTGAAAGTGCATGCTGCTGGGCAGCGTGTTGCGCTATGGTAAGTGATGCACAATGGTAGCAAGCAATGCAGTTTCAAGGTTATTTGGTATACAGACAGTTGAGTAAATATATTAGTCAAATGGGAAGAGCATGCCAGTCCAGATAGCACAAATATACTTGCATGAACGTAGTACACAGTATACCCACACTCATACTTGTAAGAATAAATGGACAATTCATATATAAATAAATAGGCAAATAACTGACACAATATTAGTGTCTCAGCCCTCATACATATAAATAGTAGTATCAGCTACACTATGTCAAGTGTTACAAATTAAGAATGACTATAATGTGAAGTGGAACAACTTTAAAAGTGTATGGAATATGCTGTATTGGAACTCTGAACCATGTGTACTGTAGTCCTACACATACAGTTGTTGCCACAAGTAAGTTAAGAAAACAGTTGTGTATGTTGCACTTCATTGCTATAACCTGCAATGTCACAACAGTAAAATAGAAATTTGCACACCTTGTACTGGAACCTCAGATGATCTGTACTTCAGACCTACACTTGACACCTGCTGCCACAGAAATAGTGTCAAGACATTCCCTATCTTAGTATTCATTGTAAAGTGTTTGCTGTTAATTACAGCACAACACTGATTACCATGTTTGCATGAGGAGCAATAGTATTAATTGATTGCATCTGGTTTATGTTTGTGGCTGTCTGGATCCTGTTTGCAATCTAGATCGTCCATTCATCCAGTTTGTGCACTGCTGCACTTCTCGCAAACTAGATGAGCACAGCCAAACATATTTGTGCTAAGCTGCGCATCGCACAAACACTGCCCCCCCCCAAAAAAAAAAAACTGCAGAAATAGGAGAAATACTTTAAATAAGGTAAAACAATCTATGGCAGTGTCTCAAACAAGTTTTAATGAAGAAAACTCAAGAAAGGGGAAACCAATTGCCCTGTTGTCATACAATCCACTTTCATACCGAGCAAACTTACACGGAAATGTTATCCATGTCATACCTCCCAATTTTCCAAATTTTTGCAGAATGTCCAAATGTTTGCATCATATTTTTGGGCTGTTTCTTGTAAAATGTGTGGTTTTCTGGAAAATCACTGAAGACTGATGTCATTGAGTTTCATACTTCATATCCTTCAGAAAATGCATGCAAACACAAATCCTATTATTCTAGCTGATTTTAATATTTAAAATCTGTCCCTGTTTTTGAGTAATTGTCTCCCCATTATTTTAGTCTTTGCCCAGATTTATTGCATTAATAGGTTCAGAGGTATGCTCCGCATTCATATTAGTGGTTGTATGGCCAGCACACTGGTGCAAGCCATGAAACCATGCTTCCACACACTGTACCTCATTAATATGCATGGTGCAATACCCACTCCATGAGTAACATCACTTATGGGAAAACATTCCATGCAGGCTCCGCGTGAAACCTACATGAGTTTATTGAATCCCCAAAAAAACTTATATGTATTCCAAGCTGAGTTATATGGATTACAAATAAAAAAAAAATGTAAAGGACTACATAAATCAGGTTTGCACATGTTCATAAGCTTGAGAAGTCACAGTGATTATCTTGGTTATAGTTGATTCAGTATTCATAGTACGTAAATTACATTAGCATAAGCCTTCTGGAAATACTAAACCAGAATTTCTCTTGGGACATTTAAATAAAAAATAGACCTTTTCACTCAATCAATACCTTATTTCTTACATATTAAGGTGTTTATCAAAATCTCATAAACACAATCAATTTTGCCGAGTACAGATTACCTTCTATAAGGTGCAAGAGAAAGAGGTCTGTTGATGTTTTGAATACCCATTGCATTTGATATTATGTTTTTCGTTGTTTAGTACTAAGGTGCTATGTATGTGAAATAATTGAAAATGTGTAGTACTTATCTGTGCCACATTACTGTTCTTCATACATATGGTGACAAACAAGAATGTGTCATAAGAACTGATGCAAAGCTCCAAGTATTTTATTTAATTCACAAAGTATCATACAAATTTCAGTTTGATGAAATGCTATCTAGGTATACATTATCTAACAAGATTTTGCTTCCTTGATTCTATTAAGTTTAACGGTATAAAAATGAAATGATACACATATCACAAAAATGGAACATATTCTGTGAACCATTTGTAAATTTGTATGAATAATTTAAGCCAACCAACATAAATGAAATTTAAACTACATAATAAGAAAGGTTCACATAATAAAGTTTTCACATTTTAAGAACAGACACATATTTGCTCTTTATCATTCTAAGAATACAGCAAAATGTGAAATGCATCTTTCTGTTTTGAATAAATGTCAAGAAAAAGACAAGACAGTTATTATTAAGATTTGCTTATGACTGAATGTACACCCGCTACTTGATTTTCCTTTATCAATCAGATAATATTTTTCTTGTCATGCTATGATCCATCGGTTTTGCAGTTCTGATGCTTGACCATAATTGTATCAAATCATCTGTGTATTTTTCAGTTCTTCCTTTTTGGCCTTATAGCTTTTCTCTTTCTTCTGTGATATAACCCTTCTTGTAGGCAGTTTTATAGCAAGTGCAGTGGTGTTACATATAAACAGACACGTCTGATTCTAGGTCCTGACAGAACAGTTGTATCTTACTTGGCTTTGTGCTACAAGAAGGTCAGAGAAATCTGTTTTGTCTTTTTGGAGAAAAGCAGCTACAATTACTGTGACAAAGTCGAATATTCAGTATAACTGACACTTAAAATGTCACTGTGACTTTACGTTGAAAATTACAAGCATTATTTTTCCCAGCAGGGAATAACACCGCAATAGAAATCAGGGCTCACAGAACCTTGTTTGTCACAGTGGACAGTAACAAACGTGTTTTATAATTCAGTAGTGGTGCGTATGAACTCAGTATGGCCATAAAGATAATGCATACCTTGCCTTTGTTGTTTCAGTTACCTCTTTGTAAAGCTTTTAGCAGCAATTGATATGCCAGCTATAGAACCACTCTAATTTATTGAAATACGCCAAAGACTAATTCAAAATAAAAGCTAGAGAATATTTTTAATTATTAATTCTTGGTGCAATTGCAGAATATTGGTCTGTTCATTATTTTCAGATAATTAGATAAATTCTTAATGCTTTTTAAATAAATACTTATTTAGGCCTACTGGACACAGCAGGAGCAACCCAAGAGCAGTGTCTGGTTAAGAGATCTGCTCAAGGACATACAGTGGTAAAATGAAGGCTAAGAGAATCAAACCATGTATCATAGAAGCCACAGCTGACAGTATAGACTGCCAGACTAGACACAGACAAATAGACACAGTACATTAAATATTACCTTATTTAATAAGACAAAGCCTTGATGATGCTAGAAGTATATGTTGTCATGTACAAGCATTCACAAGAATTCAGATTTATTTTTATAATGCAGTTTATCTTGAATACTGACATATTGTAACTCCGATGCAAAAGATATACAAATGTCACTTTTTAATTGTGAAATTATTCCATTATTTGATGAATTTATTTGTGCAAATTTAATAAGTGCCTCATCTGCATATCATGACCTAATGGAGTCAAACCAATTCTGTTTTGTTGAGGACATTGTGACTATATATACTCATAAGCTTAGGAAATAATTGTGGAACACGTGGATGAATAATTGTGACTAACACATGGATGAATAATTGTGACTAACACGTGGATGAATAATTGTGACTAACACATGGATGAATAATTGTGACTATATATCACGATAGCCATAGTAACTACTAATGGCTTGCATAAGTGCAAACACTGAATATAGAATTGGTCACACATAAGTTTGAAATAGTGATCCATCTGAAATGACACACTGACTGCAAGATAATCACTGCAGATAAGTGAGACAAGAAAAAAGGTTTGCAGATTCACTAGGCTGAGAAGCAACAAAGTGTACTGCCTGATAGCAGCAAATATGCTGGCAAACAAGGCTGTAATTACTATTGTTTTTAATGCAGAGACTGAAAAATGGCAATAATTTGGCAGTAACAATGTAAGTTGTAAGAAAATGCATGCATAGCAAACAGAATGTCTAGATTATGAAGTGCTCCCTAAAACTGATGTGGAAAGTTGTGAATCACGCAGTGCATGGCATCATACAAGTATTGCACAGTATGCTACCTGCAGGGCACAGTATCCACCTACAGTGCACTGCACCCCACAAATAGGGCATGATATCCTACCTATGGTGTATTGCATCCTACAAGTGGTGCACAGTATCCTACATACATTGCACTGCACCTTACAACTGGTGCATGGTATCCTACCTAGAGTGCACTGCACCCTACATGTAATGCATGGTATCTTACCTACAGTGTACTGCATCCTACAAATAGTGCATGCTGTCCTACCCACAGTCCACTGCACTCTACATGTAGTGCATGGTATCCTACCTACAGAGCACAGAATCCTACAAATAGTGTACAATATCATACCTGCAGTGCACTGCATTTTACAAGTAGTGTATGCTATCCTACCTGCACTGCACAGCTCCAACAAGTAGAGCATGGTATCCTACTTGCAGTGCATGACATCTGACATGTAGTTTATGGTATCCTAACTGCAATGTGCTGTATTCTACCTGCAGTGCACAGCACCTAATAACTAGTGTGATGGCCAAAGCTCAAATAGCATTCAAAGGAGGTCAGTATAGTCTGTATAAGGAGGTCACTATGTTCAGGGTTTTCTCCTTGCATCAGATGTAGCAGCATTGCAAATGAATATTTTAAGCCCTAGGGAACAGCAATTGAATCCTATTCATGGAAGGTTTGGGGATTTGCTCCAACAGAAAAGGTTAACATTTCAGAAAGTGAGTGAGTCACTTCATTTGAGATCAATTGTCTTTTGACTGAACTCTACTCTGATGGACCATCAGGGACACAGAATGTACACTTGATTTTAAGTACTTTTTCCAAACTAGTTGAAGAGAGGCAAAATTATCTCTTGGACAGTTATTTCATAACATGGAACAATATACTCTGTTTTTAGTCTTTATGGACTTAGCTCAAATATCTGGCTCCTGCATCATCGAGGATGTGATTAACTGCGATTTAGTTCTCAAAGTTATAATCACTGACTTTCAAATGAGAGCTAATCATATGATGACATTTATTGCATTTAGAATTGACATTTTATAACAAAGTCCTTCTGTGGAGGTATGCTGTAAGTTGATATATTAATTTTAGAACAGGGCATGAACCGATTTGTAAAAATTAGCTGAATTGTCAGCTTCTGTACTGATGTCAAGAGTAGTACATGCCATTATTTGAATTTGAATCATCGAAGGGATGTGTAATGAAAATTAAGCTAAGGCAGTGTCCCTGCTTTAGGGAAGCATGCTATAACAGTTTAATAGATAAATATTCGGCTATCAGTTTAGACTATTATAAACCTAACTAATAACCAGAGGGCGGAATCAAACTCTTATTTCTTGTACCTGTGAGGTCAATACCTTAATTATTATGGCAACCCTCATCTCCCTTACTATAAAGTACAGTATATTATAACATAGTATACATTAGTATGATATGTTTATTGTACTATTTTGTATTCTCTTCTAGTCTGCTAAACTGTTTAGTATTCTTTAATGCAATCAACTGTTATTGGCCAAACTGCCTTTTGCAACATGACTTCTTAAATAAAGAAATAAAGAGAGGTCAAAGACATAAAAAAAATAATTGTTATACATAAATACACACATATATAAATATATAATACACACACACACACACACACACACACACACACACACATCAAGTTCAAGTTAATTAGATCAGTTGTACCAAATGCTGCCAGTACTAATGTTGACAGCACAATGTCAACATTCTTCTACACATGTTCCAGGAATTCCTTGGAGTAATCAAAGTTAAAAACATTGCTTTTTTTTCTGGGATGCAAGCAGACCTACACTCTCCCAACCCCTACTAATTATTTATTTCAACTCTGAGATCACACAATAAATGGGAAAAGGCATATTCCCCATCCCCTGGTACTGTCAATCTATATGTTGACATACCTCTCTACTATCCAAATTTTCACAGAATGTTCAGACTTTTGCTTCACATTTTTCATATGTTTTTCATAAAATCTGTGGTTTTCCTGCAGATCACTGAGTTGAAGTCACTAAATGACAAACATTTGAGTTTCACAAGTTTCACACTTCATATCCTTTATAAAATGCAGTGTAACACAAATCCAAGTGTTGTAGCAACATTATAAGTTTATAAGAGCAATAGTTACAAACTTTCCCTATTTTTGGGGCCTTTGTCCCCCCTTTATTTCTAGCTTTGCCCAGAGTTTTAGCACTAAGAGGTAGAGAGGTATGCCTGTTGATCATCTGTTTTGTCGACTAGAGTTAGTCAACCAAATATAAGTTATATATCTAAATAAAGAAATATGTGAATGCCGTTCACTCTACAATGAGCTGTAACTGGAGACAGACACTTTGTAAACATGCTTGGAACTGTAGATGACCCTACAAGTAATGCCGAGAAGTGATGATGTGACCAAGACACAGAGAAAGAGGCATTTCTTGACACTTGAGGTTATGGGAATGTGATGATAAGTATCTTTTAGATCTATTGTTACCGTGACACTCCAGAGAAGTATGAAGGGTAGCGTATGAAGGGTCAGCATTTTTGAATTTTGGTACTTTCATATACAGAATTTGGAAGGAAATATACAGTGTCAGTCTCCAAGAAAATTATTTTTTGTTACCAAAAACATTGTGGAGTAGAAGTATTTGCCATCTTTGATCTAAAGGCACTGAATCTATGACTCCTAGGATGAGTGATGAAGAACTTGAGGGGACAAAATGGTATGGAGGATTGTGGGGAGAGTGGATTTCTCTGAAAGAAAGTATTCATATCGAGTCCCAGTTGAGCCCCTCCTGACCAGCTCTGAGCACCCAAAAGCCTGAAACAATCTGTTGAAAAAAGGACAATGCAAAAAGCTAGTTGCTGGGACTGATTCTGAGAGATAAGGG